>NC_026007.2:74890096-74917157 GCF_000442705.2 Elaeis guineensis | reverse complement strand
GTCGGCCCCCGCCGACTGCCGACGGTCCTCCGTCGCCTCGAGTCTCGTGACGACTTCAAAAACTCATATCTCCTCCATCCGAGTTTTGTTTGGGATGATTTTGATCTCGTTGGATTCTGTTTTTCACTGCGGATCTTGCTGTGGGCTCAATATGGGCTGAATCTTGAGGCATCAAATCCTAATATATACTTAATATCAATTGGTATTGATCAGTCATCAGTATCAAAAAGTGTTAGTGTTGCTTGGTACCAAGTATAAGGTGTGTACACACCCCTTTTTTGTTTAATTTTCGCATCCTAAGCTTGTAGGTGAAGGGTTTTAAAATCTTGGAGCATAATGGACTGCACCAAATTAAAAATATATCTTTGAAGCTTAGAAGGTATTATGGTGGTATCATGAATACCTTGGATTCATATTCAGGATATACAGTTGGAGGCATGCCGAGCCATATACTTGCTGTGAAGTGGCATGTCGAACCATATGCTTGTTGAGAAGAGCTATCTATGCTGAAATGAGTTATTCTGATATGAGCTAAGCTATCCTGAGCTATGTACTGAGAAGAGTTATCTATGCTAAGATGAGCTATCCTGATATGAGAAGAACTATCCTGAGCCTCATTCATGCTGATAAGAGCTATCCTGAGCCTCATTCATGTGGATAAGAGCTATCCCGAGCCTCATTCATGCTGAGAAGAACTATCCTGAGCCTCATTTATGCTGAGCTGAGGTATACCTGGCCATTTCCATACCAAGTTGAGGTATTCTATACTTAGCCAACTTCATGTCATGGCAACCATCCACACCATACAGAAAAGACAAAAACAATAAATACCCTATATAAGAGTATATGAAGGCTAAAATCTCTCCACACTTTCAGCTCTTGATTGACAGTCTATGCAATTAATAGGTGGAACCCTCATGTACCATAAGGTGACACCACTCATCCAACTCAAAAAAGTCAAAAGATCGGACACGATCTTCGAAGATATTCAATAAGGATTTCAAATCTCTCACTTAATATATTGTCAGTAACGGCCTCCTCACTCTACAGGAGCGATTAAGGGCTAGATTATCTCGTCCATAATGACTGTGCAATGGCCCTGCAATTACGGGATCGCACGATTATACAGCTGTTTGATCAGCTATTCAACAGTCTTCTATATAAGCAACGAAAGCCTCGAGGACCAAAGTAAGCCAATCAATCCCTCTCGGAGAACTCGTTGCTGCTACTATTGCTCTCTGAATCTGATTTGAGTGTCAAAGGATCTTCGTCGGAGTAAAAATCTTCGATTTTGACTTGTTTTGCAGGTCACTCCAGCACCAGCATCTCTGTGCGAGGCTCAGCCGTCTTCTCTCCAATCTCGATCGAATCGAGCAGCAACAGATAGAGGAAGAGCTTACTTTCGCATCATGCCACCAAAAAAAACTACCACCAGACAATCGAGATAATCTACCACCTCTCAAACCGCCATCGGTGTCGGAGAAAATCATGTACCGGCATCGCAACAACCAACCCCTCCATATGAAGGAGGGCTCGAGCCCATTTTTTGGAAAGCCAAGCAAGCATGTGATGGTGCCACGCAAAATTTCTTCATTACGTTCCTACGATGCCTCTTTTAGAAATGAAGGGGCCCACGTCGGTAGCAAGGCCCCATGTCGCCATCACCACTAGCACCATCACCTCTGTCGGTCGTGGAGATAAGCGTGGATTAGTTCAATGTGTCAGTCCAGCTAGTATACATCTGGACCGTTGTGATCCAAATAATACGGCGAAACAACAACATGCAGCGAGAGATGCATCTTGCTCTCGCACCCATGCCAACCCCAACCTCTATGGCACGGGCCCCACCATCTACTTGCAACAAAGATGAAAAAATCAATAAAATGAAGAAGGAGATACAAAATTTTTCGATTCTCAAATTATTTTTATTTATATTTTTAAAAAATTTTAGCAGGCTCAAACAAGGAAGGAGATCATGACGCTCAAATAAAAGTGAGACCATAGAAATTTCTCAATTTCTGAATCCAAAAATTAAATTTTCGGAGGGATCCAAACAAAAAAAGAGATCATGGCTCTAAATAAGAAAGGATATCACAATTTCCAGAATCTAACAAAAGAAGAGACTGTTAAAAGTTCTCATAATTCAGGATCCTCCTAGTAAGAGATTTTTGAGTTTTCATCCAATATTTTGTTTCCTTTCTTGCTGACAGGGCTACAGGACCATGCCAAAGATCATGTCCAAGCTAAAGAAGAAAAAAAAAGGAAGGGAAGAGGAGGCCCAAAGCCTTTTCGGTGGAACATGACATGCAATAATGCTCGTCCCATCACTCCACTCTTTTGTTGCAATCTACTGCTGTCTTTCAGGCTGGTACAAGAGAGCTATTTTTAAAAAAAAAAAAGCTGAGATGAGGCCAAATAAAGGCCCATCCAAGGTGATAATGCCAATCCGAGGCAAAGATCATGCAGATCCAAGATCCGAGATAAAATCTGCAGATTCGAGAAGAGATCATGTAGATCCGAAAAGAAATCAAATTTAAGCAAAAAAAAAATCAAGGCCGATCCAAGCCAGAATGACCGATCAGAGTCCAAAATCTGGCTAATCCAAAGCAAAAAACAAGTTCAAATTGAGGCAAAAACTCCAGTTCAAACTAAGGCAAATAGCAAGAGGAGTCAAGCAAAGCTCAAAAGCTCTCAAATAGAGCTTATAACTCTCATGGTAAAAGATATCCCAGACCCTATTTATTATCCTGCATTGTTCTTTTTGAACAACAGGTCTTCAAACACTTATGTTGGAATGGAGGTCAGTTTAAAGCCACAACGATGATTTGAAATCCGTGTCATCAAAAAGATGATCATTAAAAAACTAATCTCAAATGATCAACATCACCAAAAGACCAACCTAAGTAAAATAGGATAATATCAGTCTAATTACCTATTATTTTAATTAAAAAATTAAAAGATCCAGCTACAGTCGATCTGGCGAGTCCTCTCATTTTTTATGTGCAGGTTCAACTACAAACTTCGACGAAGTCCGTCGATCTCTATCCAAGCCAGCTCGTCGAGTTTTTCTCTGAGCCATACTCCTGTGGAGGACAATCTACGGGACCTCCACAGCCCATCGAGTTATCTTCGGATTCTCCAATCTGTCGATCTCTATCCAGACCAACTCGTCGAGTTTTTCTCTGAACTGTACTCCTATGGAAGACAATTTATGCAATCTCCGTAGTCCGTCGAGTTATCTCCAGATCCTCCAATCCGTCGATCTCTATCTGGATCAGTTCATTGAGTTTTTCTTCAAGCCGTACTCCTACGGAGGATAACCTATGAGAGCTCCACAATCTGTTGAGTTATCTTCGAATCCTTCAACCCATCGACCTCTATCCAGACCTGCTCGTCGAGTTTTTCTTTGAGTCGTACTCCTGCAGAGGACAATCTACGGGACCTCCGCAGCCCGTCGAGTTATCTCCAGATTCTCCAGCCCATCGATCTCTATCTAGGCCAGCTCGTTGAGTTTTTCTCTGAGCCATACTCCTACGAAGGACACTCTATGGAACCTCTGTAACCCATCGAGTTATCTCTGGATCCTCCAGCCCATCAATCTCTATGCAGACCAACTCGTCGAGTTTCTCTCCGAACCATACTCCTACGGAGGACAATCTACGGGACCTCCGCAGCCTGTCGAGATATCTCTGGATCCTCTAGCCTGTCGATCTCTATTCGGACCAACTCGTCGAGCTTTTCTCCGAGCCATACTCCTGCGAAGGACAACCTATGGACCTCCACAGCCTATCAAATTATCTCCAGATCCTCCAACCCATCGATCTCTATCGGGACCAGCTCGTCAAGTTTTCCTCCGAGCCATACTCCTACGAAGGACAATCTAAGGGACCTCCACAGTCCGTCGAGTTATCTCCAGATCCTCCAGCCCGTTGATCTCTATCCAGGCTACCTTGTTGAGTTTTCCTCCGAGCCGTACTCCTGTGAAGGATAACCTACGAAACCTTCACAGCCCGTCAAGTCATCTTCGGACCCTTCAGTCCGTCGATCTCTATCCAGACCAGCTCGTCGAGTTTTCCTCCGAGCCTTACTCCTGTAGAGGATAACCTCTGAGACCTCCACAGTCCGTCAAGTTATCTCTGAATCCTCCAGTCCGTCAATCTCTATCCGGATCAGCTCATCGAGTTTTCTTTCGAGCCATACTCCTACGAAGGACAACCTATGGGACCTTCGCAATCCGTCGAGTTATCTTCGGATCCTTTAGCCCGTCGATCTCTATCCGGACCAGCTCATCAAGTTTTTCTTTGGACCGTACTCTTATGGAGGATAATCTATGGAACCTTTACAGTCCATTGAGTTATCTCTGGATCCTCCAGCCCATCAATCTCTATCCAGACCAACTCGATGAGTTTTTCTCTAAGCCGTACTCCTATGGAGGACAACCTATGAGACCTCCACAGCCCGTCGAGTTATTTCTGGATCCTTCAATCCGTCAATCTCTATCTAGATCAGTTCGTCAAATTTTTCTCCGAGCCATACTCCTATGGAGGACACCCTACGGGACCTCCACAGCCCATCGAGTTATCTCCGGATCCTCCAGTCCGTCGATCTCTATCCGGGCTAGCTTGTCGAGTTTTCCTCCAAGTCATATTTCTACAGAGGACAATCTATGGGACCTCCGCAATCTATTGAGTTATCTCCAAATCCTCCAACCTATCGATCTCTATCCGGACCAGCTCGTCGAGTTTCTCTTCAAGCCGTACTCCTGTGGAGGATAACCTACAGGACCTCCATAACCCATCAAGTTATCTTTAGATCCTCCAGCCCATCGATCTCTATCCAGACCAGCTCGTCGAGTTTTTTTTTTAAGTCATACTCCTGCAAAGGACAACCTACGAGACTTCTGCAGCCCGTCGAGTTATCTCCAGATCCTCCAATCTGTCGATCTCTATCTGGACCAACTCGTTGAGTTTTTTTTTGAACCGTACTCCTGTGGAGGACAATCTACAGGATCTTTACAGTCCGTCGAGTTATCTTCGGATTCTCTAGTCGGTCGATTTCTATCTAAATTAGCTCGTCGAGTTTTTCTCTAAGCCGTACTCCTGCAAATGACAACCTATGAGATCTCCGCAGTCCGTCGAGTTATCTTTGGATCCTTCCGTCTGTCGATCTCTATTCAGGCCAGCTCATCGAGTTTCTCTCTGAGCCATACTCCTGCGACGGACAATCTATGGGACCTCCACGGTCCGTCGAGTTATCTTCGGATCCTCCAGTCTGTCGATCTCTATTCAAGCCAGCTCGTTAAGTTTTTCTCCGAACCGTACTCCTATGGAGGACAACCTATGGACCTCTGCAGTCTGTCGAGTTATCTTCGGATCCTCTAGTCCGTTGATCTCTATTCGGACCAGCTCTTCAAGTTTTTCTCCAAACTGTACTTCTGTGAAGGACAACCTACAGGACCTCTGCAATCCGTCGAGTTATCTCCGGATCCTCTAGTCCATTAATCTCTATCCAGACTAGCTCGTCGAGTTTTTCTCTGAATCATACTTCTGCAGAGGATAACCTATGAGATCTCTGTAGCCCGTTGAGTTATCTTTGGGTTCTTCAATCCATCGATCTCTATCCGGACCAGCTCGTCGAGTTTTTTTTCGAGCCGTACTCCTGCTAGGGTTAGAAGTGGGCTCAGGCCGGCTTCAGATCAGGCTTTGGGCTTGGTCCGAAACCATTCAGATCGGGCTCGAGCTCAAAAAATAGGCCCATTTTGTTTTTGGGCCGGGCTCGGATAGACCTTTGGCCTAGCCTTGGCCTGGCCCGGGCCCGAGCCCGAAACTCGACCCAAAGTTTGGCCCAGGCCCCCACATTACTTCGAGCAATCGAGGAGAATCGGCGGCATCAGCGATGGGGGGGAGGAGATGATGCAAGGGGGGCAATGAGGTGGCCGCGGTTGAAGGAGGAGAAGGAAAGGATGAAGCTTAGGGAGCAGCATCAGTGGGTGATCACTACGAGGATCCTATCCGAGCTCCGATGGCATAGGAACTACAACCTCTGGGTGCAGACAGACATCAATGAGATCATCGCCGCTCTCACGAGGGAGGCGGGTTGGATGGTGCTCTCCAACAGTACCACCTTCCCCTCCCGCTCCTCCGCCTCCTTTTCTCCACAGGTTTCTATCTCTCTCCCTCCTCTTTAGTCTATCCATCTCATCTTTCTCACCTCCACCACCTACGGCTCCCTCAAAACTCCAGATGGCCTCGATCCCCAGCTCACCGCCGCCTCTGCCTCACCCACCATCATCATCAATGTCTGGGATCTCATGGACAACCTCGACAACCTCCCCTCCCCGACCTCCACCTCCAAGAAGCTGTACCCCCTCCCCCGATCCCTCACGCACTACCACCACCACCACCATCGCCCAATCAAGGCCAAGGATGAGCATCCTGCCGTTAAACCCCTCTGGAAGCACCTCGCCAATGAGCCCAATCGCCCCAAGGTCATCTTATTCTCGACATCCCTCTGCAGCACTGTTTGCACCATCCTCCGTGGCTTCCGCATCGCCGTCGACGAGCGGGACATGTCCATGGATGCTGGGGTAGGGGGGTCGGGGGTGGGGGACCGAGACGAAGAAGCCACGGGTGGAGGAGCTGCAAACAACGGAGGAGATGCGGGTGGTGCCGAACGCGATGGTTGGGAGTGAAGAGGCTGAAGCGCGATTGGATGCGGGTTAGCCTAATTAGGCTCGAGCCGTTCTCGGGCCCGGGCTCGAACCTGTATTTTTTCAAAAAAATCGGGCTTAAGCCCTGTCCGAAGCCCAAAAAATTATTTCAGGCCGGGCTCAGGTTGGGGTACGGCCCAACCCAGCCCGACCCAATTCCAGCCCTAACTCCTATGGAGGATAACCTATAGAACCTCTGTAGCATGTTGAGTTATCTCTGGGTCCTCCAATCCGTCGATCTCTATCCAAGCCAGCTCGTCGAGTTTTCTTTTGAGCCATACTCCTGTGGAGAATAACCTACAGAATCTCCGTAAATCATTGATCTTTATCCAGATCAGCTCGTCGAGTTTCTCTCCGAGCTATACTTCTATGGATGACAAACTATGGGACCTCGATAGCCCGTCGAGTTATCTTCGAGTCCTCCAATCCGTCGATCTCTATCTGGACCAGCTCATCAATTTTTTCTCTGAGCCATACTCCTGCAGAGGACAACCTACGGGACCTCCGCAGCCCATCGAGTTATCTCTGGATCCCTCAACCTGTTGATCTTCATTCGGGCCAACTTTTGATCGACTGAAAATGAACAGAGCAACCATGCTGCTCGCACGAAGAAGAGAGGAGCACAAGATGCTCATATGAAGAGCAGTACAAGATGCCCTCGTATGGAAAACAGAGCGAGCATGCCGCTCGTAAGGCTTTAGATCGGCCTAAGCTCAAAAGGCCTTGGATCAACTCCAAATTCAAGCTTTTCTTTAGCTGCTTTCATCGTCCGCATTAAATAAGGAACAGATGTCTTAACGGGATGCATGGAAGGACATCCCTAGGCCCGAGACATTATTTCAATAGTACTCCTTTCGTCTAATTTTTAGACTCAAGAGTAGAGAGATAATATTACGGTGGTATCATGGATGCTTCGGATTAATATCCAAGACGTAGATTTGAAAGCATACTGAGCCATATATTTACTGTGAAGAGGCATACCAAGCCATATGCTTGCTAAGAAGAGTTATCTATACTGAGATAAGCTATCCAAATATGAGCTGAGCTATCCTGAGTTATATGCTGAAAAAAACTATCTATACTGAGATAAGCTATCTTGATATAAGAAGAGCAATCCTGAATCTCATTTATACTGGTAAGAGCTATCCTGAGCCTCATTCATGCTGAGAAGAGCTATTCTGAGTCTTATTTATGCTGAAAAGAGTTATTTTGAGCCTCATTTATGCTGAGCCGAGATATACTTGGCCATTTTCATACCAAGCTGAGGTATTCTATACTTAGCAATCTTCATGCTATGGCAACTATCCATGCCATGCAGAAAAGGTCAAAAACAATAAATATTCCCATATGAGAGTATATGAAGACTAAAATCTCTCCACACTCTCAGCTCCTGATTGACAACCTATGCAATTAATAGGTGGGACCCTCATGTACTAAGAGGTGACACCACTCACCCAACTCAAGAAGGTCAAAAGGTCAGGCATGATCTTTGAGGATATTCAAATCTCCCACTCAATATATTGCCAGTAACAGTCTCCTCACTCTACAGGAGCGATTAAGGGCTAGATAATCTCATCCACAATGGCTTGTGCAACGGTCCTGCAATCTCGATATCACACGATCATGCAGTTGTGTGAACTGTTGTTCGACAACCTTCTATGTAAGCAACTAAAGCCCTGAAGACCAAAGTTAGCCAATCAATCTCTCTTAGAGAACTCATTGCTTCTATTATTTTCTGAATCTATCTTGAACATTGGAGGATTCTCGCTAAAGCGAAAACTTCCGGTTTGGACTTGTTTTACAGGTCACTTCAGCACCAGCATCTCTGCGCGAGGCTTAGCCGCCTTCTCTCCTACCTCGACCGAATCGAGTAGAGAAGCGAGCATCTATTAATTTTTTATGAAAATACAACTAGTGTTTGAAATCAAATTTATTAAAAATTATTATATCTTTTTGTGTACAGTAGTACACAGTTGCATCATTAGTTTGACTTTTTTTCTAAGGGATGATTGGCAGGTGCTATTGTTGATGCCCTTGCGAGTAAGGGCATTAAATTGAATATTGCCATGCATATTCTTGTTGTGAAATTAATTAAGCCCAATTTTATCTGGGGATAATGGTTTGGCGGCAACTGCTGTGAATGCAAGTGATGACTGCTCATGAGGAATGATGTTAGCAATATGAACCTTTGGCATCCTTTCTCCAATTTATTACTTGTGTGCTTTTTCTCTCCTTCTATGCAGTTCTCTCTTGTTAAGTAAACTCTTTACCATCTACAAGTACATGCATAAGCATGCACATATGTTTGCGTGTGCTTTCAAGTTATATGCTGTTACAGGCACTTAAATCCCTCATCTCATGTCTATAAGATTCCATTTGGTAGCTAGATGTGCGGGCGTAACGTGCAGGCATAATGTGTGGGTGTCATGCTCAGATGAGATGCCAAAGGGAAACTGAGAACATCTGGTCAGCATACTTTTAATTATGATTCCAGCTTTCTTCAGCATTCTATTTAATGTCTCCTGTTATACATTTTCCCCTACTGGAAACGTTCTCTCTCCTTTCCAGCGGTGTTGGTGTTAAAGGAGAGCAGCCCATTATACTTCCTAGGACTGGACATGCCCATCAAGCACCCCTAGTGGAAAATTGGCTCTCTCTCTCTCTCTCTCTCTCTCTCTCTCTCTCTCTCTATATATATATATATATATATATATATATATATATATATAGCGTGCCCGCTTGTTGAACGAGCAGAAGGAGAAGATTATCCAGACATTCAAGGCGGCAGAACTTTCATGCAAAGATTTTTGGGTTTCCAGATGTCACACTTAATAATTTGTTTATTATGCTTTCAGCGTATTTTATTCTTTTTGAGAAGAATTTTTGGCATATTTTATCATGTGTCTTTTCAGTATGACTTTGTGGTTTTTGATTACAGATTGAGAGATCCATTGATAGGACTCCTAACAATATTTGTGGTAAATGGATTGGTAAATTAAATTGACGTACATTGAAACTTGAAATTTCATCTTCGTCACCTCTGTCAGCACCTGTACTCTCGATAAAATTATGCAAATTGAACAGCTCAGCTGACAGTTCCCCTCCTTTTGAGTTCCATATGATTTAAGGTGGCTTATTTTCTGCAGCAGGGTGATTTTCGGATGAAGCGGTGGGTTCATCGACCTGTGAATCCACAACTAGAGTGTCAGATTCACCAAAATTTCTCACTTTTTGTGCCATTTGGCATTCTCACTTTCCATCTATAACAAATGTAGGCAAGATCTCCAACTTGGACAAACTCATCTTTCATTCGATGGTGTAGGTTCCTTTTTGTTAATATGACGTCAACTCTCCAACTTTCCCATCCGGGTTGGCATCTATTCCTTCGCCTCCCAGATGAAAAGAAAACTCGGTGATGCCTCTTGTAAAGGTAGACAGTGTTTTGACAGCAATGCTCAAAGAGATTAACAGATGGGTCATCAACCATGACATTGGCAGCAGGGGATAACAGAGGCAAAGGCCACCCAATTATTTAGTTGTTAATTTATTACGTCAATATTTTAAGACAGAGGCAAAGGCCATCCAAGGCGATCTTCTTCTTGCTTTTACTTCCTCTCAGATTGTGAAGGACGAGATCATCCAGGATTGACAACAGACGTAAAAATGTCCCCCAACTTTTTTGTGTGGAAGCTCAGTTACATGCATGGTGTATTGAGACCGAAAAGATTGGCAGGATGGTGATAGCTAGCTCACAATATTCATATGCACAGTGAAAGTTCACTACCTAACGCAACAGAAGCAGAATCGCATTCATATTTTCTCAGGAGGGGAAGAGGAACCGCCAAAATTCTCAAACACCTCTCCTCGTCCCAACGCCAACCCAGCACCATTCTATTGGTTTGCCATCACTACATTTCTCTCTGTCCCTTCTTATCTCTCTTCAGGATCCAGCTCAGGCGACCTTCTAGCAATCTACCCTCCCTTGCTCCAATATTTCCAAATGTAGGAAGGAGTAATTCTCAAGGGCCGAATGTGCTCTTCCTATATATTCACTATTGGTGTTTGGTGGCACAGGCAGCTCGTCTGGTGGCCATTTGTATTTGGACCGCGTGGTGGCAGGGTGGATTGGCCCAGACTGACTGGTTCATACAGCTATGAAGTTTGTCTTCATCCCGGGGACCAGTTCAATCTCCTTATCCCGTGATGATCCTATATTCACCAGAGGTGGTTGATGCTACAATTTGCTTGTTTGTGTTTGGACCATGAGATGGCTGGGTGTATTGGCCCTGACCAGGAAGTTTGCCTTGATCCTTCGGACCGGTTCAATCTCCTTGTACCACGATGCTTGTAGTACTGTAAAGAGTAGGATCATCGCTGAGCAGCTAATTCTAGACAAGGATCTAACATGACTTTCAGAAGTTACAACTGATGGACTTCTTCCATGAACTTGAAGTTGGCTATGCGCACCAAAGTATATATATATATATATAATATATATATATATATATATATATATATATATATATATATATATATATATATATATATATATATATATATATATATATATATATATATATACAGAGAGAGAGAGATTTGGATAAGATTAATTGGATTTAAGCTCAGATCCAATTAGAAGAAAACTGAACAATAGAGGTTCTACATCGATAATCCAAGCCGTTGGATATAATCTATTATCTCAAAACAGCTTACACACCATATCTCATTATTTGAAGATCTTTAGTCTATACATCAAGTGATCAAAAAAAAATCTAATTTAATTTTATTTAGGCTGTCCAAATTTTGACTATTTGATGCATAGGCTAGAAATCTCCAAATCATATAATTTTTTGTGTGCAGACAGTTTTGAGGTAGTAGATCACATTCAATGGTTTGGATTATTAATGTAAAACTCCTATTACAAAGTTTTAATCTAATCAGATCTAAATCTAAATCCGATCAACTTGATTCTAGTCTGACTCTATATATATAGGAGGTGTGTAATATGTGCGTATGTATATATACATATATATTTGTCTTTATAATCTCGATGCAATATATCACTTTTAGATATATTTCAAGAATATCCTTGAAATGCATCACTCCTGTATCGTGCATGATTTTAGGCATAAGCACTGAAGATGACTGATTTAAAGTAAATTTGTGGTCCATTAATTGACTCTGGATTGCAAATTGGTTGTAACTTGGAAGCAAGAAATACTAGTTTATATTGGACAATTGTGGCCAAGATAAATTGATTTATGGCTCTCAGTTTGTTTGAATTGTTAAGACCTCATCTTTTGTTTTTTCGTATGGAATCTTTTTTTGTTTGAAGTATGCACTTAGATCTAATTGAATGCATCCATATTTCATTTTGTATACACCAGATGCTCCCATAAAAATCCAGCGTTAAAAGGTAAATGACGATTATAAGCAAGGTCTGGTCAACGAACCCTAACTGCTAACTGATGGTGAAATCAAGGGGAAGTGATAGTTTTCGGGTGCTCCTGATTCCCTGATTCCCAGAATCGCTTGGGACAAGCACGCCGCGTTGCTGGTTGTTTTTGTTTTCGTTCAATCATTTAGGACAAAACCGACAGGAACAAAAAGAAAAAGCCTCCAGTTGTTGTTAAGGTGTCGCCTTGAGAAATAGAAAGAAAAAATATTCCAGGAAAAAAAAAAAAACAAAAACAAGAAAATAGAAAGGCTCGCAGGGGTGTTTTGGTCCATCGACTCGTCCCTGGCTTCCAGGTTTGCATTCGACGCCCGTCTTTCTTGCCCGAGAGGACTAGAAGGCACCCACCGACCCCAGGGCTTTCCGATATGCTCGCCTTTTCTTTTTCCAATCCCGGTTGGATCTGCTTTCCCCAAGCAATCCGGTAGCCTATTATTATACGCATCATCCACCGCCTATCTATCCATGCACAAGGACCTTCCCAAAGTCCCCACCCCCTCTCCCGAATACGATAAATAAAAATCGAAGGACTGGTCCCTGGTGCGTCTAAAAGGAAAGGACTGCTTCCCAGCCCTCCATTCCTACGTTTAGAGGAGATTGAGAAGCAACATTTAGAGAGGTGGGTGCGTGGTCGCATTTGTTTCTTTTTCCCTCCAAAGGTGAAGAAGCAAGGGCATCCCATTCAGTTATCTGCTTTTCTTGGGTGTCAGTATCCACCTTTCCTTTCCTCTCTTATCTAATCATATTCCCACTAATCAAATCAAACAATAATAATAATAATAATAATAATAGTAACAACAACAGCAACAATAATATCAATGGCTTGCCTCTTTCCGGTGGAAAACCCCAATGGTCCAAAGTGTGGCATCTTTTGTTAATCCCTCCCATATTCTATTAATTAGGTGCTGAAATGCAAGCATAAAGTGGTTGCGTGCTGGGGTGGTGGCATCTTGAGTCCCTTTTTGGATATTGTGCTCATTCCCTCGGTTTGTTTCTGGATAATTAGCCCACTTTTAGTTAGGAGGTGTCTTATCGTCGTTGAGGCCTGCCAGCAGTCGACGCCAGTAAATTTTCTCCCCCGTTCGAGGAATGGGTTATTCGCTTCTTCCTCATTGAGTCTCGGAGCTAAGTGCTCTGTTTCTCTTTTCCTTTCTTTCTTTTCTTCTCTTCTCTTCTCTTTTTCTCCTTTTCTTTCTGCTGAAATGGTTCGGATCGGCAGATTCTGAATGGCTCTCCTTTCATTTTCCTTCGTAGGGTTCTTCTTCCTCCTTTTACCGATTCCTAACCTTCCAATTACCGCCATATGTTGTGGAAAAAAAAAATAAATGCAAATGTCGTTTTGAATCTCCCCCCTCCCCCACCTTCTTCTTTGGTGGGACGTAGATGTTCTACTCTGACTTGTCATCATGTACTGCTTTTCATACTTAATTTGTTCTGATTTTCAACTCGAGAAAGGAACTTGTGGTTGAAATTTCCTTTTCATATGATCTCATCTCATCTCAAAATAAATAACTATGACACTGGGGGAGTTGGGAGGAGAGAGGAAGCGGCAAAAACAACAGGATATTATTCGGACGCCGGAGTGAGAAAATAATCCATCCTCCATGCATTTCTCAACAGGACCTTCGAAAAGCTCTTGGCAGCCGGTCATGGCTGCTGATACCACCCACCCGGATTATTGGCTCAACTGGAGAGTTTCACTTTGTGGGATATGGGTGCTGTCTTGCGTGATCATAGCATTCATTCTGATATGGAAATATGAAGGATCCAACTCGGTGAGAGAAGATAGAGCAGACACTCGACGGGAGACATTGGGAACTTTGTACATGGATGAGTCTTGGAGACCTTGTCTTCAAGAAATCCATCCTGCTTGGCTGCTGGCTTTTCGGGTCACGGCATTTTTTGTGCTTCTGGCATTGCTCGTCGTCAATGCCATTGTGAATGGAGGTGACATCTTCTACTACTACACGCAGTAAGCCCACTTGTTCCTGGATACGGTGTTACTTTCGCTGAATAATGTTCAGATTGCCGAATACATAGTTGGTGATCTCAGTTAACTCTTTGTTTTTTCCCTTCCGACTTGTTAAAATGATCCCCTTAACCATGTTTCATGTTTGCAGTTCCCGGTGTATGCATGTCTGTGTAGATTTGTAGATTCTTTGCTTGTGGAGTCCTTAGATCCTTTCCCAGGATGGATTAGTGCTTGATCTCAATTCCCCATTCGGAAAAAAATTGGACTTTAATTTTTATGATCAATTAAGTCCCGTAAATCTCTCTGCGGTCTTCAGTTCAAAGAATTTTTGCGTCAAAACAACTCTATGAGTTATAAAGTGGGAGAATTTTTCGATATCTTCACTCTTATGGAAATTTTCTTCCGGGCATTGGTTTGAAACTTGGTTTCTTCCACCCCCTGTTTCCTTCATAGAAACTGCTTATTCAGGGCGCCCGATTGCAATGACTTGGACCCTAATAGCTGCATTTGTGTCACCTGGGTTCTCTCCCCCATTAACAACTCTAGTTCATGATCGTCGCATCATTCAATATCATTTCCTTTCTTCAGGTGCTTCATACCTCATTATTTGACCATTTGTTGCTCAATGTTTGAGCTTAAGTTTGTATGTCGCACTTTCAGTGAGGCTCTTATTCTTGTTGTATATGGTTGCCAAAATTCTTGATTTGATTTCTTGTTCCCAAAATAAATGCCTTCTCTAATGCTGGATGTGTTTATGGTATCTTTGGCTCAGGTGGACTTTTGTGCTGGTTACTGTTTATTTTGGGGTATGTGATTTTAATCTGGACCTTCACTATTTGAAAATCTTTGTACTTGTGCTGCTTCCTTCCTAGGAGTGGTGATTAGTGCCATGAGAATAATTTTAGAGCTATACTTCTGACTATAATATGTTAACATAAATTTGTCAAATCCATCACTTCTGAATCCGCTTTCACATCAAACTGTTTCTTTTAGCTTGGTTCGCTGCTATCTGTTTATGGGTGCCATCAATATCTCAATAAAGTTGGTGCGGATAAGCCGGACCCTGAAAGGCCAGATGCAGAACGTGGCACATTCATGGCTCCTACAATTGAGGAGAACCCAAATATGCATGGTGCAGTGAAAATCTCTGGCTTCCATGAAGAAGACAACACTCGGGAAATTGCTGGATTCTGGGGTTATGTGTTTCAAATCATCTATCAGGTAAATTATCTTTCATGAACCAAGTAACTGCAAATGTCATCTTAATGTCATTTAATCTCTTCCATGAGTGGCAGGCATCAGGCGCGTGACCTGGGATAAGAAAAAGGTTTTCCCATGAATATTAATTATGGCAAATCATGAAGATTACGATTCTATCCACGTGTGACATTAATATCATGAACCAAGTCTTGTGTTTGAGATCCTAATAGTTAGTTAAAATATTCTGCGTAATTAACAATTGGTCAAAAGGCTTTCTAGCACATATATATCTTGTGCTTCTGGATATGTGATGCATGACCAGTCTTATGAGATATGAACTGAAAATAGCCTCTGATCTATGATGTGAGGCCATATTTATAAAGCTATGGATGTTGAACAGATTGGTGCTGTTACTAACCTGATACTCCAAATATCCCACCGTTTTCTAAGACAGATATCAATTTAATTGAAGTGCAACTTATTGTCCAGATTTCTATGATGAGGACCCATATAAAGACAACATCTGTTCTCGGGTGTTGGACAAAAAAATGAATCCAAATTCAAATTAGCATTTCTCATTCATAAATGTATGAATTAGATGATTGTATGCCAAGGGTGGTCTCATATATGAATGCCATTTTTTGAGCGAAGGATGAGAGAAACCTCACCAGAATTAGAATTTTACTAATGCGGACATATGGTATACCATAATTTAGACGCCCAGACACTTTATCCATGAATAATTTGTTCTTGGCAGAAAATATAGTTTGAAAAGAGAATGAAAAGAGAGGGAGTCCAAGACTTGGGGAAGTCTTGGAGCCTTTAATCCCAATTTTTCTGAGATGAGGAAGAACACCTCTCATTTTGATTATTTTATCTTCCAAAATCAGGATCAGAAGTTTGATAGCGTCTTCCAACTGTGCATGCGGATCTTCTTCTTTTTCTTCCTGAACAGGAGCTCTCACCTGGCACAATTTATCCATGAACAATGAGTTCGAGCATCCAAACAAGCCTAAGAGTTTTTGATAGGTTGAATTGAATGTTCTCGAAAATTAGATCCAAAATGGAGGATAAGGCTACAAAGTATCTATGTTAGTGCACTATTTTGCAACTGAATATGTCAGGCCTGTAGTGGAGGAATTTAGAAATTGCAGAATAAGTTTTCATGTCCACCTTTCATCAACTCATGCGGATTTCTGTTTAAGGTGGAAAAAAGAAAAGAAAAAAATTAAAATCATAGACAATACATGTTTAAAATAAACAAAAGATAAAGAAGATAATTGCACATATACATTCAGTTTTCCTGTCATTTTTATGTCATTGCTTTTACATAAACAATTCTTTTTTCATTTCCTTGCAAGTCAACTAATTTGCCTCTTTAAATTGTTGCCAGACAAATGCAGGCGCTGTGATGCTCACTGATTGTGTCTTCTGGCTCATCATTTTTCCCTTTCTTGCCATCAAAGATTATAATCTAAATTTTGTAAGTATCCAGGTTCTGGAATTCCAAATTTTTAATTTCTACGTGTTTTTCTAATAATTTCCATTGGTATTATCTTGTTTTCATATGAGCAAATTTGAGGATTCATCTAGTAGCAGATGGAGGGTGATGTCAGCATTATGACCTTAGTACCATTTGTAGAGTGCCGCTTCTTCATACTATTTGTGGAATGGGCTGAATTTTATTTTAAGTCATCACTAGATGCAAACTGTGCAATCTCATTTGTGCATCAGGAAAAGCAATTTGAGCTTTAAGTTATTGCTTAGAATAAAACAATTAATCCTCAATAGCAACATGTGATATGCTTAATTACAACTTTTAAAATTAAGCTTCGTGAAAACACTGCATATGATCACCTGATTGAGATAAGTAATACCCATAAAAAATTTATATGCTCTCACTTATGTATGCTAATATGCATCCCACAAAATTGACCATTTACCAATCAATTCTAACAGTTCAGATGTTATATGACACCTTTGGTTCTGTTGCATTTTTTTTTTTTTTTTGGTGGGAATTCTGTTGCAAATTTAAATCATTGAAAAGTAATATACGGAAATACCAGAAAATTTGAATATTTGTATTGCTATCCTGGTTCTGTGCTATAAGTATGTGTTTGCCTTTTGTTGCAGTTACTAATTGGTATGCATTCAGTCAACGCAGTTTTCCTCCTTGCTGATACTGCCTTGAATAGTTCGGTACACGCTTCTATCCTTTGTCATCATTACTGGAGGAGTTACTGTTACTGTATTAGAGATTTTGCTTAGTCTCTTTTCTTTTGTGTGAATGTGCTAGCGGTTCCCCTGGTTCCGGATTGCATACTTCCTACTTTGGACAGCAATATATGTCATTTTTCAATGGGTGGTCCATGCTTGCATCTCAATCTGGTAGTGTTAAGCTGCTTTTTTTACAGCTTGTAACAAGAATTTTCTCATTCCACTATGTCATTTTGTATTTACTTAGTTACTTAGCTATTTATTTTTACAGGTGGCCTTACCCATTTCTTGACTTGTCATCACCTCATGCCCCTATATGGTATGCCCTTTCTGTTTGACATAACTTTGCATGTTTCATTTGTATGGTATTAACCTATGATGTCATTGTCATATGTATCTGGTGGCACTAAATTACACATGTATCCAATTATCCACTTTTTTTTTTTTTTTTGATTAAGCCAATTATCTACATTTTTACTTTTGAGTAAAAGTTTCTGAAATAAATAACATTTTTTTTTTAATATCAATACATGAGAAGTAGACCAATATGATAACAGTTGAGCAAGATTTACACTTGCGGTTCTCAGATAAGATGTCATCTTTGAGAGGAATCAAGATAATCATTCTAATCTCTTTCCATCTCTTCTTCACCAAAAAACTTTTCTGAATGTCTTTGTCTAAAGATATTGTTAGCATCCTTTCGACCCTTCAGTTATTTATCATATATTTTTTTTAGGTTCACAAACTCACCATTGCAAGATTCTTTGGATCTGAACTGGCCACCATATTGGCTAGAAATTCTTAAAAAGAAAGCAATCTTGCTATCACCAACAATTTTCAATACGAATGCAAAGTCAAAAACCTTTCAGAACTTCGAGTACCTACTAGCTTTAATGGTGATAGTTTTACATTTTTTTTTTTTTCCAGGCCATAGAACTGCAATTTGATTATATCTGTTCAATCTAAGCATAACAAATTCAAATGTGGAAAAAATGTTCAAACATTTCAAATTTACATATGTAATAATGTAATTTTATATGTGTTCCATTGCAAATCATATTTAAGCAGTCCTGCAGTTTTTTAAGTTGGCATGGATTTTTGAAAAACAAATTTACGAAACCTTACCAGAGAAGACAAAATGTAAATTTGACCTCCACTTGGCACCCAGAAGCTGACAATCATACTACCCTGAGGTGGAACTAATCTCTCATAACTGGCGCGGGACGAGAATTTCTTACCAGAAGCTGACAACTCTCCTGTTCCTCCCGTGACAACAGGTATTTTGTGGTGGCATTGATGCATATCCCTTGCTATGCTGTATTCCCATTGATTATAAAGTTGAAGCACATTCTGCTATCCCGATGGTTTCCTCGGTCCTATCATGGTATGAGGTAAGCCAGCATGAATCAGTAATTTTCAACTGCGGCTTCATTGCACACAGCAAATCACCGAAGTACAGTCATTCCCCAGCCAGCTCTCCTTTCAGAACAGCTATATCCTTGATGGTGGGTTGGAGGCGCAAACAGTCAGGAGATCTATTAAATTAAATATGAAGTGCTATTGGTTGATCATCTCTGCATCTACGGTGTTGATGAAAACTAGGCATGAATAGATGCAGGAACAGGGCTTTGCTTTTAGACTCAGGTTGCAAGTTTTATATTGGAATATTTGTATCGGGAACTTATAAATTCTTTAAACCTTATCCCTGTTAATGATACAATATATTTAAAATATTCTCCTACCATAAAAATGTGTAGGTAATATTCTCTAAAATATTATCATATTTTTTTACTATAAAAATATATAAAAAATATTTTCTAAAATATCATCATTTTTTTTATCATAAAAATGTATAAAAAATATTCATCAGAATATCACCATATTTTCTTATCACAAAAGTGTATAGTAAATATCTCCTATCATAAAAGAGATCCTTGTATATTCTCTATATATAGATAGGGTTGGAACTGGATCAGGCTATATCTCTATCCGAATCCGGTTCAAAATAATTTTCGGATTTTCGGTCAGGCTTAGATCCCATTTTCTTGAAAAAAAATTGATCCGAGCCCGATCCCAACCCGATGTTGGATAAAAAAAAAACGAGCTTGTTGGGCTTCGCCTCCATCTCGATACATCGCTAGGCTCACTCCATCTTCCCCTCTCCATCTGGGGACCCCTCCGCCTCTCAATCTGAGGACCGCTTCGCTGACCTCACCCAAGCCCTTCGCTACGCCCACCACCTCCTTTCCAACTGCGTGTGTCCGTCCCTCACCCCTGACAAGCTCGCCATCTCTGGACGATCTGCTAACACCTCTCTTGATCTCCATCTCTCTCCAGACGATCCACCGATGTCTCCATTTCTGGACGATCCGTTTCCATCTCCTTCTCTGAATCTCCCGACTCTTGATCTCCTCCATGTCCGGATGATTTGCCGACATTTTTCTCTCCTGATCTCCTCATCCAGGAACCCCTCCACCGACATCTCAGTCTCCATCTTCATCTCCGTTTCCGGATGATCTGGCGATGGTGGCGTTGAAGGGTTGGGAGAGAACTTGATTCAGTGTACCGGCCTATTAACAGAAGGGATCAAAGATTTTATCAAAAAAGAAAAATAGAAGGGATGGTAGAGGAAAGATAAGAATCATGCAGACCGACAAACAGGCCTGTAATCGGGTTCAGGCCGAGCCAATAATATACCAAAGCTCGGCCTGAAAGGAGAACAGATTATATATTCGACCCCAAATCCAGTCTGATTTTGTTCGGATTTGGCTCATAGCCCGATCCGAAGTCGTGCTGGCTCGAGCCCATATCCAGCCTTATATATAGATTCTTGTACATTCTTTCGAGTATGAAAAATAAAAAGATTATTCCTTTCTCTTCTTCTCTCAACGTGGTATTAGAGCCTCAAATCCAGGCCTATTTTTCTTAGGCCACCTAGATCTAGATCATCCGATCCGTCCGTATACAAAATTTCAATCCTACCTTTGCTATCAAGTGCCCCGATGCACCGACATAATTTCTCTACTCTGATCTTGCCTTTTCATGTGCTTTGATGCATTCCAGTCTAGTCTCTATCATTTTTTTTTTTATCTATATTGGCTTCTCTTCGTTATGAAAAAAAGTTGATACTACTTAGCCTATTATTACTGTTTTGAATGGCAAGACCAGCAATTTTGCTTAGGAAGGGGCTATGACCAGTTTTCTTATGGGTCGTAAACTTTGGCAATATGTCACTGGACAAATTATAGAACTCAACGTGAAGAAGGAAAATGAAACTGATGAAAAGTTTGAAGAATGAAAGGAAGAATGGCTGGTCAAAAATCATCAAATCATTACCTAGATACGGAATACCTCACATCTAGTCATTGATACCCACTTTCGATGGCTCAAAATAGCCAAGCAAGTTTGAGATTTGTTGGCCAAACAATACTGCAGTATAGTTGATATGCATGAATATCAACTTTTGATTGCTTTAGATAATATAAGACGAGTCCGGAGAAATGATTCATGATTTCTTTGCTTGGTTGAACGATATCTGGGTTTAACTAGATCCAAACTGATCCTCAATGGGTGGATCTAAAGGATGTAGAAATATATAGTGCCAGGAGGGACAAAAGACGTGTTATCAAGTTTCTCGTGACTCTTAGAAGGGATTTTGAGTCAGTTCGATCCAATCTCCTTCGTTGGGGTCCCTTACCTTTCCTTGAGGATGCTCTTGCTAAATTAATTTCAAAAGAAACTCGGCTTGATTTAGTCAAATCAGAAAATACTCATGTTCTTATTGCCAAAGATCAGTCAAATTGTCACGCCTCCGACCTAAGATTGTGAATCGAGGATCATGACAACCGCCGCATACTCATAAAAAACTCTTCCCATAAGCATGCAAGGCATCTTATCATGCTATCCTAAAACAACAACGGAATAATTAATCAATAATTCAAATCCAAAACATAACGATCTAAATTTTTTCTTTAATATCTCAATAAATTCAACAATGATTCATAGGTCTTACAT
The DNA here is from genome assembly GCF_000442705.2 of Elaeis guineensis. NCBI lineage: Eukaryota > Viridiplantae > Streptophyta > Magnoliopsida > Arecales > Arecaceae > Elaeis > Elaeis guineensis. The sequence continues at coordinate 74,895,590 of NC_026007.2, read as the reverse complement.
TAAATTCAGTAAGACTTTCAACCTAAAATAAAAGTATGGAGATTCTGCTTCTGATCACTCTTCCATTCATATCTTGTATCATCTTAATTCCTCAACATCTGTAAAAACAGTAAAATAGGAGGTAATGAGCTAAACAACCCAGTAAGCCATGATCACTTTTAACAGATTTAATCAGGTATTAAAGTAAATAATTATTTATAGAAAATAAGCATATAGAGTTCATTAATTCGAAATCAATTTCAATTATGCAATATAGTTCATGCCAAGTTTATTTCTTTTTCAAAAATTTCAAGTTTCTTTCGAGATTTCAATTTCTTTCATTCTTAAATTTTTTTCATCAACAATGAGCCATGACCACATTTTTTCTGTGGCAGGGTCATAACACCGCATATCTTCTTACGGTGAGCTGCGAATCATCTGGCAGCAAAGTTCTTCAGAACCGCTGATCTCTCTGGCGGTTTGTCGCTGGTCTCTCTGGTGACATGAACCCTCAGGATAAATCAATTGCCAACGTATATGCCCCCATTGGCGGGGTCCTTTACATAGTCAGGTTGTCAATTCATATTGTTCCTATATCAAAATTCTTTATAATTCATATTTCATATTCTAATTTCGATAAGAAAATCTATAATCATGTAGTATCGAAATTAATCAATATAATACATCATGAAATCAATATGTTCAACCATGCTTCATCATAATATTTCAAATAAGATATTTTCATAACAAAATATCATTCATCCAATTCATACATCGTTTCACAAATCATATCAGAAAAATATATTATAATTTATCGATAAATCTAGAAAAAGTGAAACATTACTTACCTCGAACGCATTTAAATAAATCCACATAATTCTATACATTTTCTTCCAAAATTCTTCAGTTCATAAACCATATCACAATATTCGATTATCAGATGTCAACGATACCTATACGAGATCAAATTCAATAATCAGAAAGAACACGAATACTATATTTCAACAGTTTAGATTGGATCCGATCATCTAATTTCATCTAATCAAAATCTAATTAGGACATAAACGATCCAAAGTTTGACTATCAGATCAAATCGGATTCGAAGTGATAGAATCGAGATTTCTTCATTGGTTTCATAAAATCAAGTAGAGAGAGAAAATCAGAGGAGAAAGAATTCATGAGGTACAATTCGAATTGATCAGGTGACACAATCCAACATTACGATTGATCCAATATCTCGATTGATGAAATCAACATGATCAAATCAAGTCATGGCTAGATCGGAATCATGGATGATCAAATCTAAGGATTCATAGTCTGATCAAGGTGAGTGCCAACACACTGCCCAACAATCATGGATCAAGATTCTTCATCAGATCAAAAATATTAAAAAAAAATTTCATTGATAAATCGATCAAGAGAAAAAAATTGATAGAGAGAGAAATGGCTTTAGAGAGAAAAAATTTTAGAGAGAGAAAATTTTAGAGAGAGAAAATTCATCTTGGATTCCTCAGATGATATGATTCAACAAATCCGATCGATCAGATCAAATCATACTAAAATTATCATATAGATAATTCAATAAAATTATGAAAAAAATAAAATCTTAAAAATACCTAATCTGATCAAAGTGGATGTCGGTGTACCGTCCGACGATCGCAGATCAAAAATCTATCACTATGATCATTTAAATTCATCATCATTCTTCTCAAAATTCTAAAAAATCTTAGGAGAGAGAAATAATCTAGAGAGAGAAAATCCAATTCTAGAGAGAGAAAATACTAGTTCAGGCTGAAAGGAGAGAGGAAAGAGAGAGAAACTCTCTTTCTCATATTTTATTATTTATATCATTATTTATTAATTTATTTATTTTATTTTTTTTTCTTCTTTTCTTTCTTTCTTTCTTTTTTCTTTTTCTTCACGGAAGAGAGAGGAGAGAAAATTCTATTTATTATTATATTATTATTATTTTATTTTTTTCTTCTTTTTCTTCTTTTTCTCCTTTTTTTTTCCTTTTTCCTTTTCTTTTTCTTTTTCTTTTCTTTCCCTTCTTCTTTTCTTTTTCTTTTCTTTTTCTTTTTCTTTTTTTTTCTCTTTTTCTTTTTCTTTTCTTTTCCTCCTTCTTCTTCTTTTTCTTTTCTTCTTCCCGAGCTTGCTTTGATCGAAACAGGAGACCTTACAGTCCCTCCCCAAATTGTTGGCCGACCGACAGCCGACCGGCACAGAGATGGTCGATGATCGAAGGAGCGCGACTCGTCACCCGAATGAGCCCAAATCGATGGCCGGCGATGACCACCGGCATCCGAAAAAATCAAAAGAAAACCGAACCCCTTTTTCATGAAAATCCGACGACTCCGGTCACCGATGAACATACACACCATCACAGGAAGGAAGGGAAAGGAGAGAGAAAGAGAAAAGAAGGCTTACCTCTGACGCCGGTGGGGTTTTCCAGCGAGAAACTGGGACAGGCACAGTAAAGGTATCCGCAGCATTTTTCCCGACGATCGCCATCGATTGACCCGAGATTCTCTGGTGAGAGGGAGAGAGAAGGATTTTCCTCCTTAAATAGAGTCGGAGGGGGCTCTTTCTGACTCCAGTTGGGAGTCGGTGAGAGGAGGAAAAAGATCCCTATTTTTTTTTTTTTGGGCTTTGGTGGGCTGCGATTCGTTACTCGGGCCGGGCCATCACATTCTTCTCCTCTAAAAAAAATTTCATTCTCGAAATTTTTCTTGCTTGAGTCTTCATATTTTCTTACTTGAATCTCATCCACAAATATTTCAATATTCTAATTCTTGATATAAAATTTATTCTTAAATCATTTCATAAGGAAAAAATCAATACGTCAAATATTGATCTGAAACGGAACCATTCATTTTCTTATTTATCAAGATCAACATCTCAAAGATTTTCAATATTTCAAGATTTCGAAATTATGATCTCATTTCCTATAAAATTAATGTTCAATATCTCATGACTCAAATTAAAATCAAATCTATCTCTTGTGAATAGAAAAAAAATCAATATCTTAATTCTTGAATAAGAATTTTATTTTTTATTATCATTTATTTATTTTTTTAAATATTAACCACTCTTAATTTCAACCCATCATAAGATAGAAAAACATACTTCTATGAATCATTTGATGATATCATAATCAATCAAAATTCAAAAATATTTTCTCTTATTCATACTTTCAAAGATTGAAGATTTATCATTTCAATCTCATTCTTGAACTTTTGATATTTTAATTCTCGATGCAACTTCATCATTAAATCATTTCATAGAAAAAGATCAATATCACCGGTGTTGATTAGAATCAATATCACTATTTCTAGTCATCGAAATTTTTTTACTCAAATCCTCAAACTCTTACATATTATAATTCTTAAAGCAAATTTTATCATTAAGTCATTCCATAATAAAAATCAATAACTCAAAAATTGATCTAAATCAAAACTATATTTTTCTTATAATCAAAATCAATGTCTCTATTCTAAGTAAGTATATCAATTTGCTTTATCTAAATATTAACTATTCTTAATTAATCGATTCATTATCAAATTAAATTATAAATAACTCCAATCCATCTTTTGTAGAACAATCGTCAATATCAATAGATAACCTCAATCTTTTTCATTCAGTCAGAGAAATAATAATGATCAAAAGAGTTCAAACTTCAAATTTTATTATACCCTGGAGATAAATATTTGAGTATAATAATTTAAGATCAAAATCGTCATTCGATAAACAATCTCAAATTCTTCCTAATAAATAGAGAATTATAAAATTCAATTCTAGGATTAAAAAAATTTAATCTCTAAATATTCTAAATCTAAAATCAAAAATCAAAGGTCCACTCATCCTAGAATTAGGATGCTAATTATTTTTGTAGCATAGTAGATGAAAGCACTACTTTTAAAAAAATCATATTATGATATCTAAAATAATTCAAAATTTTAAAATATTATTTTTTTTAATATCAATAAATTTTTTATATCAAATAATATCATCTATCATAATTTTTTAACTCAAAGAGTCAACATTTCTGACTTACTCAAAGTAATCCAGATTACCATGTTTCCGCTGCGCACTCTGTTCTAACAATCAAAATTTTTAGATTCACCAAAAAAAAATTTAATCAAATTATTTCTTTATCTTATCAATAGAAAAGATCTAAAATTTCAAATTTTAATTAAAGTCAAAGATTAAATTTCGATTCTCATTCATACTTTTACTGGTGTACAATAATCTTGATTAACCCTTGAGTTCAATATCATATTTAAAACCATCATATAGATTTACTATAATCAATATGAATCAAATCTTAATTCTCATATCAATTCAATTCGATAATTTTTAAATCAAAATCCTTATAAGTCAAATCAACGAAAAAAATCCTTCGATGCTCCATCAAATTTAGACATAATCAGAATATATAAGAATTTCAAATCATTATTTTCTTTTTTTCTAAAATTTTTATCATTAGGATCTTCAATATCTATCAAATATCTTTTCACATCAATCATACAAGCCTCAAAAATCAAATCTCCATTTAATAGTAGATTCAATTAAGGACCTTATTAACAAAAGTAAAGAACTCCATATCAATTTCTAAATCCAAAATTTTTAAATTATAAATTCACATGAGTCCCATAATCTGAAATAAATATAAATCAAATATTTTATCTAATCTAAAGATATCAATTTTTTATTAACAACCTCAACAATAATATCAGAAAATCTATTGATCAACTTAGATGCAAAATTTTTAAATTAAAATTTCATACACATCATGTAGTCTCCAAGAGACATAATAAGATCTATTATTTAGATCTAAGGATGATGATTAAAGATTCCAGTATGATGAATATCCTACAATTTCAAAATCAATTTCATCAATAAGAAATAGACTTCTTTACAATATTTCCAAATATGCATTCATCCTAATATGCCACTTTATATATAATCCACATACCAAGTTCAATTTTGATAAATATTCCAATCAAGCATCATAAAAGACTTTCTTAGTCCATTCTGGAATAATATTTTATTATCAAATCTTTATTTTGCCAATAATAGTCAACTTCTCAACTAGAAGTAATATCATAGTATTATTCTCACATCGAATTTGAACTTACGATTCACTTGAATAACCAATGATCAAATTAATAGCCACAATGCACAATAAAATTTTATGTCAATCCTTTTGTGATTATTTTCGATCAAAATCTAACTAATCATATCATGATCTATAGATTATCCATCATATTTCAAACTCCATATGTCATAATCTCTTACGATCTTTTTATACATAATCTCAATATTTAATCAAAAAATTATAAAAATTTCTCCCACTACAATCATCAAAGATATACACCATAAGGTCCCTAGTGTCTATCCACTTACACCCATTCTATATCTGATTCTATGTTTCATAATTTATCCACTTATACTTTGATACCACTTTAATTGTCACACCTTCGATCCGAGATTATGAATCGAGAGTCATGGCAAC
>NC_026007.2:74731476-74889996 GCF_000442705.2 Elaeis guineensis | reverse complement strand
AACGTCGTCGAACCTTCGGTATCCGGCCTCCAACTCGGACATGGTGAAGATCAGCTGCCGACGGAAAAAAGCTTCGTCAGAATTATGTGTCAAGCAAAAATTCTTCTAAGGAAAAAGGTGACGCGAAGCTTACCTCCACCATGGTCGGGTAGAACCGCGACAGCATCTCGGTCACCTGCCGAGACCGCAACGACTGCACGTCGGTAGGGAGGAGGATCCCCTGGCACAACCTCCTCGCAAGGTTGTGGTCGGCCAAGGCCGATGCACCCTCAGGGTAGTATGCGCTGGGGGGCATTGATCCCTCCTCCTCCGAGGGCTCCATCGGGGCTTTCCCCCGATCAGCTGCCCCGACCGATGGGGCTGGCAGCGATGGGACGCTGGAGTTCGACCCGGCGCCCCTCGTTGCGCCAGCGGACGCCTCCGAACGATGTTCGGCTTTCCGAACGTCATCCGGCTCCACCCGCGGCGGCGAAGCCGCCGACACTCCTTCGGCCACTTCCTCGGTCGGCCTCTCTTCGACTTGGACAGTCGGAGCCGCGAGGGCTATGATCGGCTCCGACCCCTCGGTCGCCGACGCTTCCACGGTCGGCGGGACTGGGGTTGGTCTCTTGGAAGGGCGCGAAGGGCCAGCCCCCGACGCTGGCCTCTTCCTCGTGGCGGCAAACTGACGAATCTCGGCATCGGTCGGCCTCATCCTCGGCGGTGTCCCTGCAAAACCGACCAGTGTCAAAGGCCGGACCAGAACTACCCTAAAGCCGAACAAAAAGAAAAGCTGGGGGATCGGGCGATACCTATTCGGGGGACCAGACTCAGGCCGGCATCATAGAGAGCTTGCTCGGTAACAAGCTCCCTCTGCTTCGGGACCGACATGTCTTTGAGTCGGTGGAAGTCCTCCCGGTCGTCCGCATCGACCCGACTGTTGTCGTTGGCCTCAGTTCGGGGTACACCCCAGCGGGAAGGAAAGCCCCAAGAAGAAGAAGAAGAAACGAAAAAGAACTGGTTCTTCCATCCATGAATGGACGATGGAAGACCGGTTATGAAAGCAAGACCCTTCCGGAGGTTGAAGAGCCACCACCCTCGGGCCTTAGGGTGGGGTCGGAGCACAAAAAATGCCCGGAAGAGGGAAACGCGAGGGTTGGTCGGCAAAAGCTGACACAACAACGCGAAGGAGATTATCAGACGAACAGAGTTCGGCGCCAGCTGCGCCGGACAGAGTCCGTAGTAATCAAGCAGATTCCGGACGAACTCCGGAATCGGGAGCCGAAGACCCGCGCGAAGGTCTTCGACATATAGCGCCAGGTCGCCAAGCGGAGGGTTGTTGACCCGACCGCCGGCCCCTGGAGCGGAGAGCCGAAACTGCTCCGGGATGCGATAGTGCTCCCGAAGCTGATCGACATTCGGCCCCGAAAGCGAGGAAGCCTCATCTTCCGGAGCCGATCGAGAGTCGTCGGTCGGGTTCCCCGACCGAGCTCCCTGGGTCGGTTTCCTGGTCATTATGCAGGAACCAAAAGAGCAGAAAGGGAAGAAGAAGGAGAAGAGGGGACCACGAACCCGATGGACCCTCCGGAAGTGGAGAAGAGCTCTGCCCGCGACGACCGAGAAATCGCCCGGACAGAGTTTCCCCCAGCAAATGGCGAGTGTGGGTCCTGGGTCCGGGAGGTCCTATATATATAGGGCCGACCGACGGCCGAGATGCTCCCGCGCCAACCAAAGACCTCCAGATGCGCGACGCGTGGCGCCCGCCGGTTGGCTGAGGATTCGGCGCGCTTCGTCCCGGGACGCCCGCACCGCCCTCATTAAATGCCGGAGCGGACGCCGGCCAACCACCATGACACGCGGCGCGCGGGGGTTGGCTCCGCAGTCGGCCGCCCGCGCCGGTCCGCATTCCCGATGGGACGCCTCGCCCGCGATCGGCGCCGAATATCCGATCGACTGACGCCGTATCGTCCGGCGCCCGATCTTCTGACACCGACGTGACGACTGACGACGACAAGACATGGCGTCTGACACCTGACGTCGGCGCGACTTCTGACATCGACTAGACGTTCGGATCACTTGGGATTCGTGAGGTGTCTGACAACGGATCAGCCGGCGGTACGGTCGGATCTGCACATGCGACAAATCCACTCCCAGTCGTCCGGTCTTGCTACCCGAATGAAGGCATCGGCCAGCTCTCCACCCGACTTAGGAGTGGAGGGGGGCAACTGTTGGGGGATACCCACCGACCGACCGACCGACTATCGGAGGGCCCGACCGGCTGGCGGCCCGACCGACTAAGCCCGACCGACTAACCAACGGCCCGACGGACGACTCTGACTGGCCGATCGTCGGTCGGGCGACAGGCCGACGGACGCCATCAGCGGCTAACTACGGCCATTCCACGGTCCATTCCCGACCGACTAAACCCAGAGGTCTGGTAGCCGACCCACATGAAGCTCGCCGACCGACGGAGGAGTCCGACGCCACTCTGCTGGCCACCGACCTGGGGTCGGCCGACTCCACCAACCACCGTACGGTCGTCAGACGTTGTCAGCCCTGACACGGACATGCGGCACAATTACCTAGGGGCATTGTCCCGCCCGGGGCCGGGTCAACCCTGGCGATTAGACGGCTACACGGCGACATGACGTTTTCACGGCGGCTCTGACAGTCTACAGTGAGTTGACAGTTCCTCACTTGTCCGCGCCATTAATGACGGCGCCATACCGTGCTCCACTATATATACCGGGGAAGGCAACAGTGCAAGGGGTCGATCCGCCCGTCTCTCCCACATACGCAGGCTCGCTCCTCTCTCTCTCTCTCCCTCTCTCTTTCTCAGAGCTCTCTGTCTGCATTTCACTGTTGCCCAGTCACCTCTCTGACTTGACCGTCGGAGGGTCCCCGCCGGAGCCGCCTCCGGTCAGTACGGACTTCCTTTTGCAGGTGCACGCTTCCCGGCGATCGGGCGACGAGGCGATTGGCCGCAACAATTCCTTTCTCTCCTTCTCTCAACGTGGTATTAGAGCCTCAAATCCAGGCCTATTTTTCTTAGGCCACCTAGATCTAGATCATCCGATCCGTCCGTATACAAAATTTCAATCCTACCTTTGCTATCAAGTGCCCCGATGCACCGACATAATTTCTCTACTCTGATCTTGCCTTTTCATGTGCTTTGATGCATTCCAGTCTAGTCTCTATCATTCGGTTTCTATATCATTTTTTTTTTATCTATATTGGCTTCTCTTCGTTATGAAAAAAAGTTGACACTACTTAGCCTATTATTACTGTTTTGAATGGCAAGACCAGCAATTTTGCTTAGGAAGGGGCTATGACCAGTTTTCTTATGGGTCGTAAACTTTGGCAATATGTCACTGGACAAATTATAGAACTCAACGTGAAGAAGGAAAATGAAACTGATGAAAAGTTTGAAGAATGAAAGGAAGAATGGCTGGTCAAAAATCATCAAATCATTACCTAGATACGGAATACCTCACATCTAGTCATTGATACCCACTTTCGATGGCTCAAAATAGCCAAGCAAGTTTGAGATTTGTTGGCCAAACAATACTGCAGTATAGTTGATATGCATGAATATCAACTTTTGATTGCTTTAGATAATATAAGACGAGTCCGGAGAAATGATTCATGATTTCTTTGCTTGGTTGAACGATATCTGGGTTTAACTAGATCCAAACTGATCCTCAATGGGTGGATCTAAAGGATGTAGAAATATATAGTGCCAGGAGGGACAAAAGACGTGTTATCAAGTTTCTCATGACTCTTAGAAGGGATTTTGAGTCAGTTCGATCCAATCTCCTTCATTGGGGTCCCTTACCTTTCCTTGAGGATGCTCTTGCTAAATTAATTTCAGAAGAAACTTGGCTTGATTTAGTCAAATCAGAAAATACTCATGTTCTTATTGCCAAAGATCAGTCAAATTGTCACGCCCCCGACCTGAGATTGTGAATCGAGGATCATGACAACCGCCGCATACTCATAAAAAACTCTTCCCATAAGCATGCAAGGCATCTTATCATGCTATCCTAAAACAACAACGGAATAATTAATCAATAATTCAAATCCAAAACATAACGATCTAAATTTTTTCTTTAATATCTCAATAAATTCAACAATGATTCATAGGCCTTACATTAAATTCAGTAAGACTTTCAACCTAAAATAAAAGTATGGAGATTCTGCTTCTGATCACTCTTCCATTCATATCTTGTATCATCTTAATTCCTCAACATCTGTAAAAACAGTAAAATAGGAGGTAATGAGCTAAACAGCCCAGTAAGCCATGATCACTTTTAACAGATTTAATCAGGTATTAAAGTAAATAATCATTTATAGAAAATAAGCATATAGAGTTCATTAATTCGAAATCAATTTCAATTATGCAATATAGTTCATGCCAAGTTTATTTCTTTTTCAAAAATTTCAAGTTTCTTTCGAGATTTCAATTTCTTTCATTCTTAAATTCTTTTCATCAACCATGAGCCATGACCACATTTTTCTGTGGCAGGATCATAACACAGCATATCTTCTTACGGTGAGCTGCGAATCATCTGGCAGCAAAGTTCTTCAGAACCGCTGATCTCTCTGGCGATTTGTCGCTGGTCTCTCTGATGACATGAATCCTCAAGATAAATCAATTGCCAACGTATGTGCCCCCATTGGCGGGGTCCTTTACATAGTCAGGTTGTCAATTCATATTGTTCCTATATCAAAATTCTTTATAATTCATATTTCATATTCTAATTTCGATAAGAAAACCTATAATCATGTAGTATCGAAATTAATCAATATAATACATCATGAAATCAATATGTTCAACCATGCTTCATCATAATATTTCAAATAAGATATTTTCATAACAAAATATCATTCATCCAATTCATACATCGTTTCATAAATTATATCAGAAAAATATATTATAATTTATCGATAAATCTAGAAAAAGTGAAACATTACTTACCTCGAACGCATTTAAATAAATCCACATAATTTTATACATTTTCTTTCAAAATTCTTCAGTTCATAAACCATATCACAACATCCGATTATCAGGTATCAACGATACCTATATGAGATCAAATTCAATAATCAGAAAGAATACGAATACTATATTTCAACGGTTTAGATTGGATCCGATCATCTAATTTCAACTAATCAAAATCTAATTAGGACATAAACGATCCAAAGTTTGACTATCAGATCAAATCGGATTCGAAGTGATAGAATCGAGATTTCTTCATTGATTTCATAAAATCAAGTAGAGAGAGAAAATCAGAGGAGAAAGAATTCATGAGGTACAATTCGAATTGATCAGGTGACACAATCCAACATTACGATTGATCCAATATCTCGATTGATGAAATCAACATGATCAAATCAAGTCATGGCTAGATCGGAATCATGGATGATCAAATCTAAGGATTCATAGTCTGATCAAGGTGAGTGCCAACACACTGCCCAACAATCATGGATCAAGATTCTTCATCAGATCAAAAATATTAAAAAAAAAATTTCCTTGATAAATCGATCAAGAGAAAAAAATTGATAGAGAGAGAAATGGCTTTAGAGAGAAAAAATTTTAGAGAGAGAAAATTTTAGAGAGAAAAAATTCATCTTGGACTCCTCAGATGATATGATTCAACAAATCCAATCGATCAGATCAAATCATGCTAAAATTATCATATAGATAATTCAATAAAATCATGAAAAAAATAAAATCTTAAAAATACCTAATCTGATCAAAGTGGATGTCGGTGTACCGTCCGACGATCGCAGATCAAAAATCTATCACTATGATCATTTAAATTCATCATCATTCTTTTCAAAATTCTAAAAAATCTTAGGAGAGAGAAATAATCTAGAGAGAGAGTCCAATTCTAGAGAGAGAAAATACTAGTTCAGGCTGAAAGGAGAGAGGAAAGAGAGAGAAACTCTCTTTCTCATATTTTATTATTTATATCATTATTTATTATTTTATTTATTTTTTTTTCTTCTTTTCTTTCTTTCTTTCTTTTTTCTTTTTCTTCGCAGAAGAGAGAGGAGAAAAAATTCTATTTATTATTATATTATTATTATTATTATTTTTTTTCTTCTTTTCTTCTCTTTCTCCTTTTTTTTCCTTTTTCCTTTTCTTTTTCTTTTTCTTTTCTTTCCTTCTTCTTTTCTTTTTCTTTTCTTTTTCTTTTTCTTTTTTTTTCTCTTTTTCTTTTTCTTTTCTTTTCCTCCTTCTTCTTCTTTTTCTTTTCTTCTTCCCGGGCTTGCTTTGATCGAAACAGGAGACCTTACAGTCCCCCCCAAATTGTTGGCCGACCGACAGCCGACCGGCACAGAGATGGTCGGCGACCGAAGGAGCACGACTCGCCACCCGAATGAGCCCAAATCGATGGCCGGCGATGACCACCGGCATCCGAAAAAATCAAAAGAAAACTGAACCCCTTTTTCATGAAAATCCGACGACTCCGGTCACCGATGAACATACACACCATCACGGGAAGGAAGGGAAAGGAGAGAGAAAGAGAAAAGAAGGCTTACCTCTGACGCCGGTGGGATTTTCCAGCGAGAAACTGAGACGGCACAGTAAAGGTATCCGCAGCACTTTTTCCGACGATCGCCATCGATTGACCCGAGATTCTTCGGTGAGAGGGAGAGAGGAGGATTTTCCTCCTTAAATAGAGTCGGAGGGGGCTCTTTCTGACTCCGGTTGGGAGTCGGTGAGAGGAGGAAAAAGATCCCTTTTTTTTTTTTGGGCTTTGGTGGGCTGCGATTCGTTACTCGGGCCGGGCCATCACATTCTTCTCCTCTAAAAGAAATTTTGTTCTCGAAATTTTTCTTGCTTGAGTCTTCGTATTTTCTTACTTGAATCACATCCACAAATATTTCAATATTCTAATTCTTGATATAAAATTTATTCTTAAATCATTTCATAAGAAAAAATCAATACGTCAAATATTGATCTGAAACGGAACCATTCATTTTCTTATTTATCAAGATCAACATCTCAAAGATTTTTAATATTTCAAGATTTCGAAATTATGATCTCATTTCCTATAAAATTAATGTTCAATATCTCATGACTCAAATTAAAATCAAATCTATCTCTTGTGAATAGAAGAAAATCAATATCTTAATTCTTGAATAAGAATTTTATTTTTCATCATCATTTATTTATTTTTTAAAATATTAACCACTCTTAATTTCAACCCATCATAAGATAGAAAAACATACTTCTATGAATCATTTGATGATATCATAATCAATCAAAATTCAAAAATATTTTCTCTTATTCGTACTTTCAAAGATTGAAGATTTATCATTTCAATCTCATTCTTGAACTTTTGATATTTTAATTCTTGATGCAACTTCATCATTAAATCATTTCATAGGAAAAGATCAATATCACCGGTGTTGATTAGAATCAATATCACTATTTCTAGTCATCGAAATTTTCTTACTCAAATCCTCAAACTCTTACATATTCTAATTCTTAAAGCAAATTTTATCATTAAGTCATTCCATAATAAAAATCAATAACTCAAAAATTGATCTAAATCAAAACTATATTTTTTCTTATAATCAAAATCAATGTCTCTATTCTAAGTAAGTATATCAATTTGCTTTATCTAAATATTAACTATTCTTAATTAATCGATTCATTATCAAATTAAATTATAAATAACTCCAATCCATCTTTTGTAGAACAATCATCAATATCAATAGATAACCTCAATCTTTTTCATTCAGTCAGAGAAATAATAATGATCAAAAGAGTTCAAACTTCAAATTTTATTATACCCAGGAGATAAATATTTGAGTATAATAATTTAAGATCAAAATCATCATTCGATAAACAATCTCAAATTCTTCCTAATAAATAGAGAATTATAAAATTCAATTCTAGGATAAAAAAAATTTAATCTCTAAATATTCTAAATCTAAAATCAAAAATCAAAGGTCCACTCATCCTAGAATTAGGATGCTAATTATTTTTGTAGCATAGTAGGTGAAAGCACTACTTTTAAAAAAATCATATTATGATATCCAAAATAATTCAAAATTTTAAAATATTATTTTTTTTAATATAAATAAATTTTTTATATCAAATAATATCATCTATCATAATTTTTTAACTCAAAGAGTCAATATTTCTGACTTACTCAAAGTAATCCAGATTACCATGTTTCCGCTGCGTACTCTGTTCTAACAATCAAAATTTCTTAGATTCACCAAAAAAAAATTGATCAAATTATTTCTTTATCTTATCAATAGAAAAGATCTAAAATTTTAAATTTTAATTAAAGTCAAAGATTAACTTTCGATTCTCATTCATACTTTTACTGGTGTACAATAATCTTGATTAACCCTTGAGTCCAATATCATATTTAAAACCATCATATAGATTTACTATAATCAATATGAATCAAATCTTAATTCTCATATCAATTCAATTCGATAATTTTCAAATCAAAATCCTTATAAGTCAAATCAACGAAAAAAATCCTTCGATGCTCCACCAAATTTAGACATAATCAGAATATATAAGAATTTCAAATCATTATTTTCTTTTTTTCTAAAATTTCTATCATTAGGATCTTCAATATCTATCAAATATTTTTCACATCAATCATACAAGCCTCAAAAATCAAATCTCTATTTAATAGTAGATTCAATTAAGGACCTTATTAACAAAATTAAAGAACTCCATATCAATTTCTAAATCCAAAATTTCTAAATTATAAATTCACATGGGTCTCATAATCTGAAATAAATATAAATCAAATCTTTTATCTAAATCTAAAGATATCAATTTTTTATTAACAACCTCAACAATAATATCAGAAAATCTATTGATCAACTTAGATGCAAAATTTTTAAATTAAAATTTCATACACATCATGTAGTCTCCAAGAGACATAATAAGATCTATTATTTAGATCTAAGGATGATGATTAAAGATTCTAGCATGATGAATATCCTACAATCTCAAAATCAATTTCATCAATAAGAAATAGACTTCTTTACAATATCTTCAAATATGCATTCATCCTAATATGCCACTTTATATATAATCCACATACCAAGTTTAATTTCGATAAATATTCCAATCAAGCATCATAAAAGACTTTCTTAGTCCATTCTGGAACAATATTTTATTATCAAATCTTTATTTTGCCAATAATAGTCAACTTCTCAACTAGAAGTAATATCATAGTATTATTCTCACATCGAATTTGAACTTACGATTCACTTGAATAACCAATGATCAAATTAATAGCCACAATGCACAATAAAATTTTATATTAATCCTTTTGTGATTATTTTCGATCAAAATCTAACTAATCATATCATGATCTATAGATTATCCATCATATTTCAAACTCTATATGTCATAATCTCTTACGATCTTTTTATACATAATCTCAATATTTAATCAAAAATTATAAAGATTTCTCCCACTACAATCATCAAAGATATACACCATAAGGTCCCTAGTGTCTATCCACTTATACCCATTCTATATCTGATTCTATGTTTCATAATTTATCCACTTATACTTTGATACCACTTTAATTGTCACACCTCCGATCCGAGATTATGAATCGAGAGTCATGGCAACCGCCGCATACTTATAGAAAACTCTTTCTATAAGCATGCAAGGCATCTTATCATGCTATCCTAAAACAACAGCAGAATAATTAGTCAATAATTTAAATCCAAAACATAATGATCTAAATTTTTTTTTAATATCTTAATAAATTTAACAATGATTCATAGGCCTTATATCAAATTCAAGAAGACTTTCAACCTAAAATAAAAGTATGAAGATTCTACTTCTGATCAGTCTTCCATTCATATCTTGTATCATCTTAATTCTTTAACATCTGTAAAAACAGTAAAATAGGAGGTAATGAGCTAAACAGCCCAGTAAGCCATGATCACTTTCAACAGATTTAATCAGGCATTAAAGTAAATAATCATTTATAGAAAATAAGTATATAGAGTTCATTAATTTAAAATCAATTTCAATTATGCAATATAGTTCATGCCAAATTTATTTCTTTTTCAAAAATTTCAAGTTTCTTTCGAGATTTCAATTTCTTTCATTCTTAAATTTTTTTCGTCAACCATGAGCTATGACTATATTTTCTTATAGCAGGGTCATAACATCGCGTATCTTTTTACGGTGAGCTGCGAATCATCTGACAGCAAAGTCCTTCGGAACTGCTGGTCTCTCTGACGGTTTGTCGCTGGTCTCTCTGGCGACATGAACCCTCAAGACAAATCAATTGCCAACATATATGCCCCCATTGGCGGGATCCTTTATATAGTCAGGTTGTCAATTTATATTGTTCCTATATTAGAATTCTTCATAATTCATGTTTCATATTCTAATTTCGATAAGAAAACATATAATCATGTAGTATCGAAATTAATCAATATAATGCATCATGAAATCAATATGTTCAATCATGCTTCATCATAACATTTCAAATAAGATATTTTCATAACAAAATATCATTAATGCAATTCATGCATCGTTTCACAAATCATATCAGAAAAATACATTATAATTTATCGATAAATCTAGAAAAAGTAAAACATTACTTATCTCGAACGCATTTCAATAAATCCACATAATTCTATATATTTTCTTCTAAAATTCTTTAGTTCATAAACCATATCACAACATCCGATTATCAGGTGTCAACATACCTATACGAATCAAATTCAATAATCAAAAAGAATACGAATACTATATTTCAACGTTTAGATTGGGTCCGATCATCTAATTTCATCTAATCAAAATCTAATTAGGACATAAACGATCCAAAGTTTGACTATCGGATCAAATCGGATTCGAAGTGATAAGATCGAGATTTCTTCATTGGTTTCATAAAATCAAGTAGAAAGAAAAAATCAGAGGAAAGAGAATTCATGAGGTACAATTCGAATTGATCAGGTGACACAATCCAATATTACGATTGGTCCAATATCTCGATTGGTGAAATCAACATAATCAAATCAAGTCGTGGCTAGATCGAGATCATGGATGATCAAATCTAAGGATTCATGGTCTGATCAAGGTGAGTAACAACACACTGCCCAACAATCATGGATCAAGATTCTTCATCAGCTCAAAATATTAAAAAAAATTCTTCATTGATAAATCAATCAAGAGAGAAAAATCGATAGAGAGAGAAATGGCTTTAGAGAGAGAAAATTTAGAGAGAGAAAATTTATCTTGAACTCCTCAAACGATATGATTCAACAAATCCGATTGATCAGATCAAATCATGCTAAAATTATCATGTAGATAATTCAATAAAATCATAAAAAAATAAAATCTTAAAAATACCTAATCTGATCAAAGTGGATGCCGGTGTACCGTCCGACGATCGCATATCAAAAATCCATCACTAGGATCATTTAAATTCATCATCATTCTTCTCAAAATTCTAAAAAATCTTAGGAGAGAGAAATAATCTAGAGAGAGAAAGTCCAATTTTAGAGAGAGAAAATACTAGTTCAGGTTGAAGGGAAAGAGGGAAGAGAGAGAAACTCTCTTTCTCATATTTTATTATTTATATCATTATTTATTAATTATTTATTTTATTTGTCTTTCTTTTTTTCTTTCTTTTTTTTTCTTTTTCTTCACGGAAGAGAGAGGAGAGAAAATCCTATTTATTATTATTATATTATTATTATTTTATTTTTTTCTTCTTTTTCTTCTCTCTTTTTTTTTTTCTTTTTCTTTTTCTTTTTCTTTTTCTTTTCTTTTCCTTCTTCTTTTCTTTTTTTTTTTCTCTTTTTCTTTTTCTTTTCTTTTCCTTTCTTCTTCTTCTTTTTTTCTTTTCTTCTTCCCGGGCTTGCTTTGATCGAAACAGGGATCTTATAGTCCCCCCCTAAATTTTGGCCGACCGACAGCCAACCGGCACAGAGATGGTCGGGGTCGAAGGAGCGCGACTCGCCGCCCGAATGAGCCCAAACCGGTGGCCGGCGCGACCACCGGCACCCAAAAAAATCAAAAGAAAATTGAACCCTTTTTTCATGAAAATCCGACGACTCCGGTCGTCGGTGAACATGCACACCGACACGGGAAGGAAGGGAAAGGAGAGAGAAAGAGAAAAGAAGGCTTACCTCTGACGCGGTGGAGTTTTCAGCAAGAAACTAGGACGAGCACAGTAAGGATATCCGCAGCACTTTTCCTGACGATCGCCGTCGATTGATCCAAGATTCTCCGTGAGAGGGAGAGAGGAGGGTTCTCCTCCTTAAATAGAGCCGGAGGGGGCTCTTTCGATTCCAGTTGGAGTCGTGAGGAAGAATCTCCGGGAGTCTTCTCCCCTGTTTTTTTTTTTTTTTTTTTGGGCTTTGGTGGGTTAGATTCATTACTCGGGCGGGCATCACACAAATATGGTACGCAGATATTGTCATGAGCAAAGATACTATTTAGTGGACTGTCCAATTCACTTCTGCAAGATCTGTGGTAAGACTGGACATCTACTTTCTAATTGTTCGTAGAATCCCAACAGGCAACCTAAAAACAATCGTTCTAGAGGTAATTCATTCAGACCAGGTAACCAATTCAAGCCTACTTCTCATCATGCTACTGTTGTTGCCTCAGAAGAATCTTTTTTTGTCTCTCTTAGCAATCTGTCGGTTAGTGATCTTAAGAATCTAAACAAGCAAGTTGTGTCTAAAACTGGTTATCAAAATTCTATTGCACTTTCTGCTACTCCAGGTACATCTTGATTCTTTGATTCTAGTTGTTATAATCACATGACATCTGATTCGACTCAATTTAAATCTAAATCTATTGCCTCACAAGTACCTTATATTCAAACTGCTGATGGTTCTAATTGCATGTCACTCATATAGGACATATTTCAACACCATCTTTATCTCTTCCAAATGCTTATCTGATTCCGAAAGTTACTTTCAATCTTATCTCTATTGGACAATTAGTTGAACTTAGCCTTGATATTCTTTTTTATATAAATGGTTGTCGTATGCAGGATCATCAGACGACGCAACTACTTGGGACAGGTCATAAGATTGGTCACTTGTTTGATCTCCTTCGTATTCCACATCGGATCCTTCCACAACTTGCTGTTTCAACCTCTTCTAGTTCATCTCTAAGTCTTTGGCATTCATGCTTAGGTCATGTTTCCATTTCTAGGTTACGAGCCTTAATTTCTAGTGGTCACTTAGATTCTGTCCAAAATGCAAATGTTAATTGTTTATCATGTTGGCTTGTCAAAAATCATGCTTTACCTTTTAATAAAAGTGATTATGTTTCTGTTGCTCCATTTGACTTGATTCATTCTCTATTTGACTTGATTCATTCTGATATTTGGGGACTATCTCCTAATGCTACTGTAGCAGGATCTAAATATTATGTTATTTTTGTAGATGGTTTTTTCTAATATGCGTGGATTTATCTCAAGAAAAATAAGTCAAAATTGCCTCAAATTTATTATGATTTTGTTATATAGTTAAAACTCAATTTGATCACAATATTAAGATTTTTCGTTCGAATCATGCAATGGAGTATAAAGAAATAGAATTTCTCAATTTTTTCACCAAAATAGAACTCTCTCTCAGCATTATTGTTTTGATACTTCTCAATAGAATGGGCAAGCAAAATAAAAATATGACACAACTTGGATACAGTTCATGCTCTTTTTATCTCATCTTCTTGTCCAGAATATTTTTGAGGAAAAGCCGCCCTCATTGCTATTTATACTATCAACCATATACCTGCACTTCTTTTACATAATCAATTACCATATGAACTACTCCTGATTATCATACTTTTAAAGTCTCCGGTTGTGCATGCTTTGTTTTACTCTCTCCTCATGAGCATTCAAAACTTGAACCTCAAACTCGTTTGTACTTTTTTTTAGAATTGAACACAAAGGGTATAAGTGTTGGGATACTATATCTAACCGACTCAAAATTTCTAGATATGTAGTCTTTAGAAGCATAAAATATTCTCATCTATTTCATATTTTCACTCATCTTTTTCTAGTTCCAATGAATTTTTTACTAACCCATCAGTCAAATTGTTTCTTGAAGAATCCAATGCAAGTTCTACTAATGAGCTCAACATTGTTACTGATACTCCTATGACTTCTCATGAGGACTCGGCTCCTTCAGATGATTCTACGGGTAATACTGTTTCTACTTCTCCTAAGGCTTCTGTTCCTCCAAATAATTTTACTGATAATTCTTTTTCTTCTAAGTTTTCTGAGTCATAGTTAATTCATCGATCTACTCAGTAAGAGAACCTTCTATTCATCTACGTGGCTTTCATTGTCTTTTTGCTAATGCATTTTTATATGAACCCTCATCTTTTCATAAAGCTAGTTCTAATCCTCTTTGATAGCAAGCTATGGTAGAAGAGTTACATGCATTGAATAAAACAAATACATGGGATCTAGTTGATTTATCTTTTGGAAAGACTGCTATAAGGTGTAAATGGGTCTATAAAATTAAAACCCATTCTGATGGTTCTATGAAACGATATAAAGCCCACTTAGTGGCAAAATACTTCACTCAAGAGTATGGCATTGATTATGAAGAGATATTTGCTCAAGTTGCACATCTTTCTTCAGTTCAAAGCCTTCTTGCAATTGTGTTATTAAAAAAATGAAAGTTATTTTAAATGGACATGAAAAATGCTTTTTAAATAGTGATCTTACAAAAGAAGTCTACATGTAGCCTCCTCCAAGTTTGAATTTTCCACCAAATAAGGTATGTAAACTTCGACGTGCTTTGTATGGACTCAAATAAGTTCCTCGTGCTTAGTTTGCAAAGTTTAGTGCCATCATTGAAGTTTTGGATTTACATCTAATGCCATGATGCTGCTCTTTTTATCCGTAAAATTGACTATGGTATATCTTTTTATTATTTTATATTAATGACATGATTATTACTATGATGATATTCATGACATTTTTTAGCTTAAAGAGTATCCTAATCAGTACTTTGAGATGAAAGATCTTGGTGCTCTCAGTTATTTTTTGGGCCTTGAGGCCAATTCTGATGATGATGGATATTATCTCACTTAAACAAAATATGCTTTTAATCTTATCTCTCGAGCTGGCTTAATAGATGGTAAAACAATTCTACTCCTCTCGAGCCACATATCAAACTCAACGTCCTTAATGGTACACCACTTAAAGATACCACTTTTTTATCATCAATTAGTGGAAAGCTTAGTATATCTTACTATCACTCATCCAGATATTGCACATGTTGTACATCTGGTTAGCCAATTTCTACCAGCACCATATACTACACATTATTCTGCTATACTTCATACTCTTCGGTATGTTAAGGGGACCTTATTCTATGGTCTTCATTGCTTTGCTCATTCATCCCTTCAGTTACGTGCATATTTAGATGCAGATTGGGCAGGAGATCCTATAGATCGACGATCCACTTTTGATTTTATTTTTTTCTTGGTGATTCTTTTATTTCTTGAAGGAGTAAAAAGTAAACTGTAACGGCTAGGTCAAGTACTGAGACAGAATATCGAGCTATTGCAGATGCTACCCAAGAGCTTATTTGGCTTCATTGCTTATTTGAAGATATGGATGTTATACACTCCTTAGCCACTATGCTATACTGTGATAATAGAAGTGCCATTCAAATAGTGCACAATGATGTCTTCCATGAGCGCACCAAGCATATTAAGTGTGATTGTTATTTTGTGTGTCAACACATTGTTCGTGGTACGGTTCAACTTTTTTAAGTCTCATAGCTAATATTTTCATCAAAGCTCAATCTCTTAGACATTTTCATGATCTAGTTTACAAACTCAAGTTAGATCATCTCTACCACCTTGAGTTGGAGGGGGGATGCTAATGATACAATATATGTAAAATATTTTCTTACCATAAAAATATGTAGGTAATATTCTCTAGAATATTATCGTATTTCCTTACCACAAAAGTACGTAGTCGAATATGACCATATTTTTTACCATAAAAGTGTATAGAAAATATTCTCTAGAATATCACTATATTTTCTTACCATAAAAGTGTAGAGCAAATATTTCCTACCACAAAAGAGATCCTTTATATTCTCTATGTAGATCTTGTACATTCTTTTGTGTTTGAAAAATAAAAAATTTATCCCTTTCTCTTCATCTCTCAACATCCCCCAATCGTTCTACTTAAAATTCCTACCTTTTATGCAATCTGTATGGATTTGATAGTATACTCTAAGGGCTAACAGAAATATCATTTTTTCCTAAATATATTCGTATTTCTTATCTATTGAAATCATTTATCTATGTAATTATTTGAAACCCCACGTATTGTTAATTGGGTTTGGGCCGACTCAATTTTTGGACCTAAGCACTGAAGTCCGAAAAAAATAAATTCGAACCGGATTCATATGGGGATGTAGCCCGATTTAACCTGATCCATTTCCAGCCCTACGTGCGCCTCTCTTTTTTCCCCCTCCTGCTCAACGCAATTTGCAAGTTTTATGTGGGAATATTTGTATAGGGAGCTTATAAATTCTTTAGACATTCCTACCCTTTTTCCCCAACCTTTCTACTTAAAATTTCTGCTTTTTATACAATCCGGTTGGACCTAATGTGTACTCTGTGGTCTAACAGAAATATTATTTTCCCTTAAACATCTCAGGATTTCTTATCTACTGAAATCATTGATTTATGTAATTATTTGTCCCACGTATCATCGTTAGGGTCGGGCTAATTCAGTTTTTGGCTCTAACGGATAAATCTAGTCAGGTTCAGACCGGAATTGGATTTTTCAAAAATTTTTGGATCTAAGCTCCAAAGTCCAAAGAACACAAATTTCAACCGAGTTCGTATAGGGACGCAGCCCGGTCTAAGCCGGTCCATTTCCAGCCCTATCCGTGCCTCTCTTCTTCCCCCTCCTGGTCGCCCCGCCCCAAGCCCCCGACGCATGCACAAACACAAAAAGAGCTCGATCGCTCCCTCGCTCGCGTGCGGACTGGATGGATTTGAGTCTGGTATTTGGTATTTTCTAGGTCTTAGAGTGAGTGGGAGTGGGCGTGTTGGTGATTTTGTTTTTGGAAAAAAAGAAGCGAAATCGATACCCTACTTCGTTTGTTGTGTTTTTCCGGATCATGGCATGTGCGCAACATCCAGAGCAGGAGGAGACGATCCCAACGGTTTGCATCTCTCTCTTTCTCATGATGTGCTTCCTTCCCTTTGCCCGGATTCAATTGCTAAGTCTTAACACCTCGATTGTACACGGAAATATATGTCGATCCTATTGTTCAATTTGTTACCGATTTGGAGTGGAGTTAGCACGATCAAGTTGGGGTGTGGGGTGGTGGGCGGGCGCGAGGGGATCCATCGGTTCTAGTTGGGGCTGTGAAAGGGAGGACCATTCAGACTCCCATGTTTAGCCTCCTCTGGAAATCGTTCCATGAATATATTTCTTTCAGTTCGAATTTCCACTTTATGTACTCCTACGATTTGCGGAAACGTTGCAGTTTGTTATATTTAACTCGCCTGCTTCACAATGAGAGCACCTGTCGACAGAATGAGTCATTTTTTAGTTCTGCAAGAATAAGAGGGCGAGGAGAGCACGAAGAATTGAACTTTTCCTTTCTCCAAAATGGATAATGACTGCCAGAATGGAGTGCTCATGCACGAATAATTTAGATTAGATGCTGCTGTTGACCATCATAAACACTTAAGGGATGTCCTGGTCAGATTTTATAATAGATACTTGGTAGTGTTTCAAAGATTTCTGATCCCATGTTGTATTAATCCAGGGAAGTCCAAGAATGCCAGGAACAGTTAATTGGGGTACAGCAACAGTCGTGGAGTATTCGCTGGCCTGCTATATGGAGGAAGCAAGGAGGCTGCTGCATCTATTGTAAGATTAATTTTTCTCGAGTTCTTTCTTTTCTGTGGAACACATTTGTACCTAAGGCTCATAGAACTACCTCTGGATTCCTTTTGGATACATACAATAATAATGAAATGATCTGATTTTTAAGAATATTCATGTATAACATGGATTTGCTTTTTCTTATATCCTGAAAACTTTCTTGTTATTTTGCCGGTTCGTGTTGAAGACTTTGGAGTAGACCTTCTAAACTAGATAATTGGGACGATGAACATTTGTGGAGTGACTGGTTGAATGAATGTTACCTTGGTAGGCATCGTGGAGTGATCGACCCACCATTTTTGTGGATTACATTACATGTGGAATAGGGGGAAGTTTGGGAGAAAATGACTTTGGTGATGTTTGAGCATCATAGTCTCAACATCGGTTGGGATTTAGGGCTTCACCTTGATTACTTTCTCTTAGCTGCTAACGGTAGGAACAATTTTCAGTGTATATCTTGATGCCAAGTGTTGTTTGGAGTGGGTTTTGTAATTTCTGTTATTTAGTCCTTGTATTTTCAATTCACTAATTGAGAGTTTTTTGTGCATCATGATCTTACAACAGCGGGCATTGGATATCCCTTCTAGAGCAAATTGGGGGAACTTATGGATGTTTGTGTTGTATCTTGCTGTTTTGGTGTTTTTTTGGAGTACACTCTCTGTGTTGATGTTAGTCGATTTGGACCTATCCATTGCTTTCTTTATTATTTCCCAGACATGATTGTATTTCATCTTCTTGATATGGTAGGTCTACCTATATTCCCTGTACCATTTTGTTATTTTATTGACGCAATCTCCTACTGAGAAAAATGTGGTTCTTTTTGTTTATTAAAAAGTAAGTCGCTATTGATTTCATTTTCGCATTGCAAAAGTATGTCGGATATGTAGGTGCTTCTTGTCAAGCTGAGTTTTTTTTCCCCTTTTCAACCAATAGCTTATATTCTGTTACACAGATACAAAGGAATAGCAGAAAATGTTATCATCATTCTTTTTCATCCTGCTTTCACTTAATGTCTTCAAAACAGATCCTATAACTGCCTAATTTAAATTGCTCATAAAAAATCTGTCTATATTTTAAGTTAATTCCATGTCTTACTCCTGTATTAGGTCTTAATTCTATTTCATTCAATATCTAAACCCAGAAATTTCAGATTAAGCTTACAAATTTTCCCTAGGTCTTCAACTTTCCAACTATCATAGCCCCAACGATCAAGAAACATCATATTTCATCCTTTCCTTGCTACCATTCTTCAACTTTCTTCTCAATCTGTCCAAAAGCATATTTTCTGATAGCAAACATCCAACTAACCTTAGGGATATCATACCATTTTTGGTTCAGACATCTAGATCTTGTCTCATTCCACCAAGCAAACATCTAGATCTTGTCTCATTCAACCAGCAAAATATAGAGAGAAGAGGACTTAGAAGACAGATTCAGTATAGAAGATATGTATGGATTAACTAAGCTAATAATATCTGTTCGATACAATTTGATTTTCCACAAGGCATGAAGAGTTTTCATTGTATTTCTTCTTTTGGGGTTGGTAAGAATGTGCTATCTTGGCAGAGCAAAGATGCAGAAGTGATGTTGAAGCTTGGGAGTACACCAGATAAGCGTGAGCAGTACAGACTAATGAGAGATGCCATGGAGAAAAGGTTCATCCGAGTTGCTCGTGGTTCAATAATTGGTGGTGTTCGCCTTGGCATGTTTACTGCTGCATTCTGTGGCTTGCAGAACCTTCTTGCTGAAAAGCGTGGTGTACATGATGTATTCAATGTTGCTGGAGCTGGTGCTGCCACGCAGCAACCTTTGGTCTTATATGTGAGTTAACAGTTTCTGTGTGAATTCTTTCTGCATTTTCATGAATTGTTAGTTTTTCTGATACATTGGACCAGTGTTTTGTTAAATATTTATCATTTATTTGCATGTGTTTGTGTCCCGTGCCTGCAGTTATAAGGAGCGCTGAGCCCTTTCTTTCTTTCTTTTGTAAAGGAACTGTCCAAAGGCACACTAATTTGTTATCTTAAAATGTGAAGTCATCATGCTGCTTATCACATGAACTTCTACTTTGAACATAAATTTTGTTCAAATTTTTGAGCCCTGATTGAAAAATCACCTCCTTGCTTCTAAGGCCGCTGCTGTTCTATCATGCACATGGCTAGGCCATCTCAAACAGGTCTCAATGTTGTGTTCTTCATAGATGCATAATTTAGAATTTATTTCAGAATTTAAGATTTCTTCCAGCTGGCTTTTGATGCCAAATCCCTTCTATATTGGTGCTAGATCTCTGATAGAGGTCCGTTGTTACAGAGTCACAAAACTAGTAGATTATAGAAAGCTCATCCAATTATCCATGTTTTGTCATGGTCAAAAGATGAGCCATGTTATTTCCTTGTTGTTCATCTATTTGTTAAGTTATAGTGATTTGTTATTCCACAGATTATTCACAACTTGATCAAGATTTTCATATTGATTATTAGTTAGTTGATGTTGTTTGCTATTGTCCTTTCATCTCTTATGCTTGCTGTCTTTTGGATGTACTACTTTTCTTGCTCTCCAATTTGAGGTACTTCTCTAATATCTTTAAATTCTTTTTATTGCAAAGTTCCACACTTTTGTATGTCATTATTTTTGAGTTCGGTAGCTATCGAGGCCTAAATTCTTCACTATGACTATGATGGTCAGTAAGGATTACCACCCACAAGAAAGTTGTTCCTCAACTGACTTCAATTTCAATTTATTCTGTAATTTCAGTGCCAGGTTCTATGTTGTGGCGTGCCAGGAACGTATTGCTTGGTTCAGTCCTTGGAGCTGGAATTTGTTTTCCTCTTGGTAGTACGTTCTTCTTATGCTGTTATATATATATATATATATATATATATTTTGTTGTTGTTGTCACATCCAGTGCTTATATGGCCAAATGTACAATTTGAATGTTGGTATCAGAAAAATAACTTGAAATATTTTTGGTTAAAATGTTACAACAAAATTGGAGCTAATACCATAGCGTTTGTCTTTGGATAGTATGTTTTACATATTAAATATCTCTGTCCCTTCTGACCTTTATTCAGTGGGGTTATTAGAAGGTATGATCTATGGAAACATTGAGGGAGCGACTTGCAAAAACCTTAAATGTATAATCTGCATTTGGTAGCACATAAATGATCTCTTGAACCACTGTGAAAAATGATGATGCAGGAATTTTGAGAAATTCAATCTTCATTTTGTAGTTCCCTTTGTTTACTGTAGCCTAGCTTGAACTTTACATTTGCAACTATATAATGAGCAATGCTCCATGAACATTTGGTACATCATGTTCTCTAACATCGAGCGGTGTTTATGTAAGTCAGCATTGTTCAGGAATTTGTTCTTCAGCTATTTTACTTTTCAAGGATGAAGCATGCTAACTGTTTTCTATTGCTTAATTAAATCTGTTCTTGACATTTTGGAAATCTTTGCATGTATCCTCAGTTAATATATGACGATATTTGCAGGCTGGTTACATCTGAAGCTGGTGGAGAAGGCAAATGAAGAGATTTCGAATTGTAAATTGTCATCTGATTTAAGTGAGAAGGCAGAGATGAGTAATACCCGTGTTGGCGCTGCAATAGAGAGGCTGGAGGGCAGCCTACAAAAATAACTCTTCTCTTACTGAGCTTGGTGTCATCTGTTTTGGTACATCAGGAAGGGATTTGGAGAAAACAAGATGACTGTTGGCCACAAAAACTTGACTGGGCTGAGATGTGAGTCGGCGATTGGTGGGGCCAGTGTAAATTCACCCAGTGCTTTTGCGAATCCTGCGAGCGTCATTAGTTTCTTGCTAAGTCTTTCCTGAGTTAATATGCTATGTATTTTCATAAAGCATCAAGCTTTGGTGCATGCAACTTGTAGTACCACGGAGGCCAGATGCTGTTCAGCATGGCAGGCATAATTGGCAATGGTATAATTGCACCCTTTACATTATTGTTAGGAACTTGCAGGAGGATTTCTTGGACAAATTTATGTAATTTGTTTTTCTACTGAGCCAATCAATCATATCTACTGATTGCATTCCATGGAAGGAGGAGCTGTTAGAAAAGAGACGGAGCACCCTGAGATGTAGGTCATGTTTGGTTGCAGGGTGAATAATTGGAGAGAGCAATTAGCAATCTCTATTCCTGGCTGTTCCTCTATCCAAGGAATAAATCTAATTTCTGTTTGGTTGCGATGCACACTATTTCACGTAATGATTGCGGGATAAGTTCAAGTATTGTTTGGTCGTATGGACCGGGACAAGGAAATCTTACACTTTTTTTCGCTGCCCTGGATGAATTTGGTTGGAGGTATCCCTGCCAAATATTGTTGGAGGGTAATCCATCGAGCCTCGGAATGTGTTCAACAGCTTTTTCGATTCCATTTGGGTCAGGAAAAAGGGACCGTCAATTCCCTTCCATGTGTGGATTGATTGCAAGCTGCAGCACGGGGAAGCTTGCGACGGAGTTAAAAATGAGGAGAGGCTGAGGTGATAGCGCACGGTCTTCGTCACCCTCTCCCTTTCGTCCCATAGTAATTTCCAGGAAATGGATTTCCTGGATCCAGATCTTGGTGTTGTAAATTTTAATCTAGTCCTGGTGATTTACACTTCCAACAGCCCTTACCCGGTGGGCGAACACGTTGCTCACGAAACCCGCTGCGTCCTCGAAACTATGAATTGTCCGAGGACAAAGATGAGGTCAAAACCGAAATTTATGTATGTCAGAAATATATATATATATATATATATATGTATTTTGTTGGAGGAATACAAATACGGAAATCAACTACAATAAAGTCAACTAATTAAACTTATGACTATAAAATAAAATATATTAGTAAGTGGGAGAAAATAAGTTAATAATATAAGAATGTGGCAATTTATTTCTTTTAAATTTTTATTTGGTTAGATATATTATATTAATTTTATAAAAATTATTTATTTTATAAAATATTGTAAATAAAAATAAATTTTATTATATTTAGTTGGTGAAGAAAATTATGACAGAAAAAAATTATATTTAATCAAACATAAATTTATATAAAAATATTATTAAATTTTAAATAAAATTTTTAAATAGATAATTTAAATAATTTTATATTTTTATCTATTATTTTTTATTTATCTATCAACATCGACCATTAGATGTATTTACATAAGCTGCTAAATATTTTTTAAAATTTTATATTAAGATATATATTTTTTATCATAAATAAAGTTTATTATATTTTTGGTATATGAACAAAAATGTATTAACTAAAAAGTTAGGAATATATCTTACCAAAAAATAAATTAGAAATAATTTATTAATAATAAATATATTACATATTCATAAATTGAATGTCAAATCATATCCTTATCGATTTGACCGCTAGGTTAAAAACTGCCGAAACCGGTGGGGCGATGGTAAATATAACCCACCTCCTTGCCACCGAGAAAAGTTGAGGCGATCGAGTGGTTGCGATGCTGGTCCAGCATCACTAGTCCGACCGCCCTCGATCGGTATTCATCCATCATCTTCGTCGTCGTCTTCTTCTTGTCATCCCCCCTCCTCCGCCCAGAACCAAACTGAAACCCCTCTGATCGATCCCGTGTCGGTCTTTCCCTTCCTGGTCGGTTGTCGTCACCGCCGTCTTCTTCTTCGCTTTGGTCTTGGCTTCTGGGTTTCTTTCCTATTTCTTCCCCTTGGGGTTGGGGGCAAGGCGTGAGCCCATCCCACCCCATAATCAATGGCGCTATATGGATGCTTACCCCGCCTCTCTTCTCCGTACGTGGGGAGGCCCTTGCAGCAGCCAAGATGCCACTTTCCCACGTTCCGCCCGGTCCTTCTTCCCCTTGCGGGCGGGCGAGCGAGGAGGCGCTCAATAACTTCCCTGGTGCCCGCCCTACCGACATCAGTAGGGCCGGCCCAGCTCACATTCAAGGAGGTAATGTAATGAATACCCCATGCACCAGGTGCCCTCCCCTCCTCGGGGACCATCTCCTTCCTCCTACTCTTCGGTTTTTACCCATGGATGAATTTTGGTTAAAAGGGTGATGATGCACTGTCATTCTTGGTGGCTGATTGATTGCTCGATTGATCGATTGCCTCGCTGTCTTAGGTGATTGAGTTGCTGATAGACCGGGTCGATCTCTCCGAAGAGGAGGCCGAGGCATCTCTCGACCTTCTGCTTGTCGAGGGGAATGAGGCTCTGATCAGCGCCTTCCTCGTCCTTCTGAGGGCCAAAGGAGAGACCTTTGAAGAGGTAATCCCCTTCCATCTCTTCTCACCGTCAAGATCTTAGCCGGTGACTGATAGACTGAAGCATACGGCTTAAGATGGATGCAGATTGTGGGATTGGCGAGGGCCATGATCAAGTGCAGTGTCAGGGTGGAAGGACTGGATGATGCGGTCGACGTTGTTGGAACGGGCGGTGATGGGGCGAACACCGTGAACATCTCCACCGGTGCTTCTATTCTGGCTGCGGCTGCTGGTGCGAGGGTTGCAAAGGTGAAATGAGTCATGATTAATTGCTTCTTGTTGCCTGGAATTTTAAATGTCATATTAGGGGAATGAATGATGCTCTTGTGTGCCTTCCAGCAAGGAAACCGTGCCAGCTCTTCTGCTTGCGGGAGTGCGGATGTCTTGGAAGCATTGGGCGTGAAAATTGAATTGGGCCCTGAGGTAGAGACGATGAATGATTGCAATAGCTGAAAAAATTTCTTTCATTAAGCTGTATTCTACAGGGCAAATCATTTCTTCTTTTCATATACCATGGTATTGTCCCATTAAGCAAGTGAACAACACCTCAACTTGGTAATCTAGATAACAGAACAAAAGCATGTCCTGACAGCGAAACATGGCATAACATGGTTCGGTCATGCTGTTGCATTTTGGATCTTATGTGCTTTTATAATCAACAAAACATAGTTATATTTATCTTTAGTGCTGATATTACATTTATTGCATAAGGAGGTGAAAAGGTGCGTCAAGGAAGCAGGCATTGGGTTCATGATGGCTCCCAATTACCACCCAGCTATGAAAGTTGTCAGGCCCGTAAGGAAAAGGCTTAAAGTGAAGACAGTATTTAACATTCTTGGACCAATGTTGAATCCAGCACGGGTACCTTTTGCTGTTGTTGGTGTGTACCACGAAGATATCGTAAGTAGATAACATAGTAGACGTTGGTTTGATACTTTTGTTTTAACATTATTAATAGCATACCTTCTGAGATTCTGTTTCTTAAAATAATGTTATTAGTGTTCTTCAGTATGGTCAATATGGTCATGAATTAGGGTCAGTGATATTCTGCAAACTGAAAGTTTTTCCAAAGATATTAACAATTTAATGAGAGAATCAAACCCGCACTCGGAAAGAGCGCATAAGAAGAAGCAAATTTCGGCGAACATGGTAAGTGAAAACTACTCAGAAACAATAGATGCTAGGTCCCTTCCAATTTTAGAAGGAATTTAAGGCAATGGAAGCCTTACTCACGAGTGGTAAGGATATGAAGTGGGTAGAGATGAAGTTTAAAATTTTTTGGGGAAAAAAGGGTGGAGTGGAGGCTTTCTTGATAAAGGGCTCGTTGGTTCACCATAATAACCAATAGGTCCTTTTCCCCACTCTTTGTTCGTCGCCACACTTTATGGATATTTAATGGTTTATCAATCATAATATCATCCAGTAGTTTGGGGTCAACATCTGCACAACAGAAATGTCTGATGCAGTTTAGTTGCAGTTTAAGTTTTTTTTTTTTAATTATTTGTTGGTTTTGTTGTTAGTTAATTTACTGTTGTATTGAATCTAAAGAGTCTTATAACTAGGTCTTTTAGGAGAAGGTCAGGTGTTTCTAACTTTTCAGGGATTTTCATAATCCATTTTCTTTCCTTTTTTTTTTTGCTGAGCTTTTTAGCCCTAATATGAGCGGGAATACCATCTGAAGTTCATTTTTTCAGGTTTTTGATAAATTAAGAAACTTTTGACCCATTAGGATTGCAATTTGAATTTTTTTTTTTCATGGCCTTTTATGTGGAATTGTATAAAATTGCATGTTTTATTTTCAAAATGTCTTTGTGGTGGTTATTTTTGCCTTTTCTCCCTGCTCTTTATGCAGATCAATGCCAACCTTCAGCTCCATTATTGCCCTCCCCTCATAGCCATTTCATTTGTTCATATTCCACTCATTTAACCATGACCTTTATTCATTATTTTTGAAAAAACAAGTGTGATAGACCTAAATCTTGCCAAATATAACTCCACCTTTAAGTTGTGCTTGCCTATTTTAGAATTTTCTTGCTGCTCGTATTGAAATACTACTAAGATGGTTAAGACTCTACCAACCTCTCACTATCAAGTCTATTTCATGTTTCAACCAACTTCCCTTAACATAACATATCTCAGCCCCCAATTGTCTACTACTATGTCATGCACTGTGCAGATTTGGTTGGAAGTAGGCACGAACTATTCTGTTAGTTCAAGCAACACTAAATAAGCTTCTAAGCCTTAGAAACAGGGAATTGGTCTTGGTCAATGATTGGTTTTGACCAGTTGAATTTATCAGAGGAAATATTGACCAGTTCATTTCTTTATTTATAGTCTAAGAAATTAATTGGACTCTATTAAACTAATAACTGTGTTTAAAAAGAAAATGTATGTTGCAATCTTATACTAAACATCAATTATCATCTAGTAAGATAAGATCTTATATATCTCATTCCATAATTTTAATTGACCAGACTGTTATGGCATAAACATTAGTAGCATCCTCATTTCCTTAAAAGCAATAACCTGAAAGGTCCCTATTAGATGCAAACAAAAGCACCATCCTAGGAGAAATATGTCCAGTTATGTTTCTTGTGAGGAACCCCTTGCCTCCCATGCCCTTCCAAGATTTCTTGTGTGAATACTAATCTACTATTTGTGCTCTCAAATTTGTTGTATTATGAACAAACAAAATCCAATAGCCTTTTTGACTCCTAATTGCCAACCCCTTCTAAATTTTCACATGTTCAATGATGAGGTCTTCATAAATTACTTGCAATTTTCTCACTTTATTCCACATCCCATCTATTTGATCAGACCCTGCAATTTGCACACTTAAATTGCTATGCATTTATGCTCTTGAATCTCTCTTTTCCAATCATGAGAGTTTCAATTTTTTTCGAAGGAACAAGTTTTCTTTCCTCCACACATGCTAAAAAGACTCCTAGCTTATGTATTCTTCAAGGTAAGGGAAATACCTTTGTTATCTCCTATATTATTTAACATCTCATCAGGCCGACCAATGTAACTCTCTGGTCCTTTGAACATGTTGATATAATGTACCTTAGCATATTCCTTATTGATCTTCTTAGATTTTTATGTTTATGTGTGCCACCTGTAGGGGTGGCAGAATCTAACCTAAACCTGCCAATCTACATGAACCCACCCAAAACAAATGGATCTGGTGAGGTTTCTTACAAGTTGGAACAATTTGAGGTCAACCCGAGATCAACCCGTTTGGGTTTTGCCTTGGACCCAATGGATCACCCAGAGTAATCCAACCAGGAACCAACTAGCTCATAGGCACAACATAGTTAATAGTTATTTAATTGTTTCCCATGTGACTCAATTCACTAAAAATGGGGTTATAAAGGAGTGACGGACAAGGCAAGCCATGGGATTTTGGAATGGGGGGTTGCATTTTAGCTATTTTATCCTCGATTAATTTATGATGAGCATATAGCCTAAATTCCTAATTTTATTGTGATTATGATGAGAAATTTGTATTTAAATTTGTTTTCCTTGTTTGTGATCTTTGCAAATGAATGAATCATATTTTGCTTTATTTTTTAGTTATAAATGTATGATTGATGAGTGAAGACTTAAACGGGTTGGTAGGTGGTGATGGGTTTCTATAAAATTAACAGCTTGCTTATGGGCTTACAATTTCCAACCCAATTATAAAGGGGTTGGGTATGGGCTGAGAGTTTTTCTAAACCCAAGCTGGCTCCACCCAACCTGAGCCATTGCCACTCCTGGCAACCTGTTAAAGTTGCTTTACATTTGTACAAAACCAAACTTGAGAATGAGATTTGTTTGACTCAGTTGAGAAGGCTATTTCTTTTCATGCTTGAACACCCTCACACTCTCTTTGCCTTGTTCATTTCTTTAACACAAGGGGTAAAACACCAAATACGTATGGTTAATGACCATCAAAACAACTTTCTCACACTCTCTTTGCCTTATTCATTCTTTAACAAAAGGGCCAAAGCCCCAAGTAAATGTGGTTAACGACCATTAAAACATCACATCTCAAAACTTAAACTCTCCCAAATTCTCTCTATCCTTTCCCTCCTGACTCTACAGAGGATAACATTTGTTTCTTCTTCTTCCTTACACAGACCCTCTCAACCTGCCACCTACTCCTCTCTCCTTGCACATATTATCATTAATAAACAAGAATGTGGGAGGATGTTGCACAAAAATAAAATTTGAAGGACCGGACTTAGGGTACTAATTTAAGTTCATTTTGTCCGCCAAATTTGAGTCTTTCTTATTCGAACTAAGGTCACCTTTATATCCTCGTATGGCTGTCCCATTGAATTATTAGGCTAAAATTAATGGTAGAGATGCTATGAGGTTTTGTACCTCAAGTCTTTTGTGTAATTAGATAGCGGTTCACCCAATCATTTGCAGTTGTAAACTCAAAAGGCAATAGAAGCGACCTAGGCCTATATTGGGTATGTTTAACACTTTTGCTGCAAGGCACATGCATGCCCTATGTATGTTTATGTTAAATCAGTCTTATGTTAATATTACTCAAAATTTATTTGTACAATTTCAAAGGCATATTTTATGAATGATAAAGGTGGGATTAATTGCTTGAATAGGTAATGAAGATGGCCAAAGCATTGCAACAGTTTGGAATGAAAAGAGCATTAGTAGTACATTCAGTGGGTTTGGATGAAATAAGTCCACTAGGTAGAATCTCTTATAACATATTCATTTTGCCTGCTCTAAAATCATTCAATTCATTAGAAGTGTCCATGCCATGAGTTCCTGACTTGATGGGTATCTGTCTATGTTATTTATCTTTGAACTCATATGGGGGTAGTTTCCTCACATCTTGACTGACTTGTAATAAACTATTGTGTTTTTGCAGGACCTGGATATTTTCTTGATGTTACTCCTGAAAAGATTCGGAAATTACACTTTGATCCATGTATATAACTTTTTTTGATCATGCTCTTGATACTTTTGACAAGATGAACTGAAGCAAATGCTGTTAGTTTGACAGAAACATGTCTCTCGCAAATGCATTTTGTTGGAACTCTTAATCAAACACAACTATGAATAAAAACTCATTGGCCTTGGTTTTTGTCAAATATTCCAAATATATGTTCCTACTAATCTCGTTCTTGATGATGCAGTGGAATTTGGTATTCATCGATGTACTATAGAAAGCTTAAAAGGGGGAGATGCCGAATTCAATGCTAAAGTTCTTAGAGATGTTCTGTCTGGTCAGAAGGGATCAATTGCAGATGCTTTTGTAAGTCACTCTGTCTGAATTATCTGCTAAATGAGGTTGATCTTGTTTCCTTTGTTCTGTTCTCAGGGCGGCAAAGTTTTTCTTCTTTAATCAGTGATCACTAAGCACTACCTACTTTTCAGTTTATTTGACCATCTGAAACTCTGTTGTGGTCCTTATAAGATATCATGGTATTGTCTTCAGTGATAAAATTGATCAGTACCTCCTGAGGACAAACTGGACTGACTACTTCAGATATGGTCTGGTCTGAGGTTTATTTTGTTATCATGACATATATAATGGTTTATTTTAAGAATTTCCTAAAGAATCTTAATTTTGTCACTGTGCAAAACTTTGACGATATGAAACCATCACATTGCAAAAGAAAATCAAGTTGCTTAAATTATTCATTAAGAAGTTAAGATGTCCTCAGTTACATTTCTTGTACTAATTTTTTTTCAAATCTTCAAGGCAAGAAAATGTGACCATAAGTGCATGCCGGACAAAATTTTAACTTTCAGGAAAAAAAGAGTATAAACTTTTACGAACGTCATTCATGATTGTCTTAACCAATGGCCACAAAATCCTCTTTCTTTCACACTTTTAGTTATCACTGAGCAGATTCAAATGTAACATATAGTTTCAGTTTGACCGGTTTTGAGCATTTAGATTTCCTATCCAAAAAAATTTGAGTACAAGGTAAAAGAATATGTAGAAGGTTAACAAAATTCTGCAATTCAAGTAAAATTGATTCTGCAATCATTTCATCTGATAACAAGTAGTCTGGCAAAATGTGATAGTTCAAAATATCAAACTGGTAAGGGACAGTCTGGATGCATGAGTGTCCCAGCATCGCAGGTTATGGGAGGGTTAGAAGTGCACAGCCTTGGTCCTGCATGCAGAGAGGCTGTTTTTCCATTCTGAACCTGTAGCCTCTAGGTTATGATGGAGCAAACTTAACTTTTCAAGAAGGCTTGCCTTCTCAAAAATATCAAATCGATCATTAAACTAAACATTTAACCTGACACCCAAATCTTATGGGACTTAATGTGGATTGCCATGGTCATCATTTGTGATCAGTTTCTTTGAGTAGTTTCAGTTCTATTCTTTTCTTTTTATAATATAGCCGACTAAAACCAACTGTGGAGCATGAATTCCTGTGCGTAGGATTTTAAAATCTTTTCAGGGAAGATACTGGCATTCACTTTTTGGTAAACCAAAAGCTTTAAGCGGCTTGACATCATACCTGTGTGCTAGATACATGGTTGGCATGATAGTTCCTTCACTCTACCTGCTCATAACTCCAATAGTTGCTTGCTACAGACAGTGGAATATACAGCTCGTTTTAGCCAGAACCTATGGAATAAATATTAAATTGACTAAAATAAGTCACCGGCAGTGGCAGCTTGTTTAACTGATTTATTACTCTGTCTCTCTCTGACAAAGTTGTTTTATTGAACATTCAGGTATTGAATGCGGCAGCTGCACTTTTGGTTAGTGGTCGTGTGAACACTTTGGGCGAAGGAGTGGCTCTAGCGCAAGAGACACATCTGTCTGGCAAAGCCATTGATACACTGGAGTTATGGATAAGACTCTCCAATGTAGGTGTATTTACTCTGTAAATGGTTGCTTCGCTAGTTGTGTTTGCTTGCTTATCGATTTTGGAGATTCTCAAAGTTCAGTTTTAGTTTCACTTTTCCTCGTTTTATGTGGTGAATGCAGAAATTGAGAGGATAAGCCAGCCGTCTGTTCAATCTGAATAATTGTGCCTGTGATTCAGAAGTATAAGGTGTAGCAGGACGACACCAGTATAAGCCACCGGTTCTTTAACTTATGGGGCATTAGTTTTTTTTCCATATCCATGCTAGGGCGTGTTCTCTATCATTTGTTGGTGGTTGCCGTTCCCTTTTCTGTTTGTCGGTTCTTTGCTGATTAAGAACGGATGTTGGGACTATGAAATTCTAATGAAAATCAGCTTGATTGGATCTACTGATCTAAGCAGGCTGCCCCATTGAAAGAACTAACACTCCAAAAGGGCCCCAGCTTTCGCTCCAAAAAAGGGAGATCTACAGCTTACTGCTCACAGAAACATCCAACCTTACGGTCGAGTGGCTGCACATCCTTCTAATCTTCTATTCATCAACTATTCATCAAATTTTCGGCTTTGCCCAAGGTTGATGATATTGGCTGGAAAGGAGAAGAGAAGAATTGGTTAGAAAATTGGTAAGCTCAAAAAATTGGTAAAAATCATACCATTTTTCTGAACTATTCGTTATTGGTCCCATTTCTCATCATCTTATCTGTATTATTTCAAATAAATTGAAAATTACTAATATTTTTATTTAAAAGAAAAAAGAAAAGGTGGGGGTTGATACAACAAGTTTACTAACTTTGACGACTTGGCATCCGATTAATACTCCTAGACATTGAGGAGGAGGGGGGGGGGGTGTGTGGGCGAGCGAGCATTGTTTCATCTGCCAATGATTTCAATGGCTGGTTAGCGTTAGTGGACGATGTCTAGATTTGTCATGTCAGAGTTTACTTGTAGTTGCATCAAAGTATAAAAGTTTCCCATTTTTGCTCGAGTATGATGGTTCAGCATTGTCCGCTCTTTTTTGTTTTTCCCTCTTTATTAAGACGGGTTAGACATATAAGTTTAGTACGAGTACAATCATAAAAATAAAAAAAAAGCACATCATGAAATGACGTAGAGTTGAGTGCTTAGTAATAAAAGAGACGATTCAATTTGCTGCATTATTCAGATGTGCTAGAGGTCCAAAGACACATCCTCTTAATGCTCTCAATGCATCACACAATAGTGGATAAATTAGAGCTGTTTTTGGCTTGCCTCTGCAATCAACTCGCAACAGTGGTAGTCTCTTTCAATGATGATATGACGCACTCATAGTGTTCGTCCCGTATATATATATATATATGACACCTGTCCAAACTTCTGCAAACTTCTGCCTCGGGGATAGAAAAATCCACCAAATGGCTCCCTCTTGCTATTATACGTCTTGAGTCTGGCCTCGGATCATAAAATTAGCACTTTCTCTACTATCAAACACGCTGCTATCTAAGTTGATTTTAATAATATCCAAAGGTGAGGGCTCCCAGCTGATGAATACCCTCCAAGTTGCTATAAGCGTCCGTCTCGTATATATATATGACACCTGTCCAAACCGTTTGAAGCTCTGCCTCGGGGATAGAAAAATCCACCAAATGGCTCCCTCTTGCTATTATACGTCTTGAGTCTGAGCCTCGGATCACAAAATTAGCACCTTCTCTACTATCAAACACGCTGCTATCTAAGTTGATCTTAACAACATCCAAAGGTGAGGGCTCCCAGCTGATGAATACCCTCCAAGTTGCTATAAAAGCAAAGTGGGAGTCCCAAGTGTCCCGAACTGTCAAAGTCGAGCCGGTAGGCAACTGAACAATCTCTACAGCTTGGGTCAGAGCTCCCTCTAGGATGATACGGGCAAACGACAACCCGGACTCAAAGATAAAGGTGTTCCTAAATAACTAAATGTGATATGTGATGTAAGCCATAGTAATGCCAATAGACCTGGATGTCTCATCCCAAACACTCCTCCGTAGAGCCTCAAGGAAGTGTTGGACCAACATCATAGAGTGGGCTAGGTCCGAGAGGAAGCTGGTCCTCTGCCACACCTATCCTACATGCGAATAATGGAAAAGAACATGGTCCACTATCTCCTCCAATAATCCAACAAGCACTCCTCCGTAGAGCCTCAAGGAAGTTGACCAACATCATAGAGTGGGCTAGGTCCGAGAGGAAGCTGGTCCTCTGCCACACCTATCCTACATGCGAATAATGGAAAAGAACATGGTCCACTATCTCCTCCAATAATCCAACAGCAGTAGGAAGATCCACACCCCTATCCCTTATGACTATTCTATTGGGGAGGCATCCCCAGGAAGATCCACACCCCTATCCCTCATGACCACTCTACTGGAGAGACGTCTCCAAGCCACCTTCCAAATGAAAAGACAGACTCGAAGATGAGTGTCCAACTTCCAGATCCAATCCCCATCTATATCTGGACCGCTTCTTGTACAACTCGTAGGGATCTGTCACCATCATGATTTCATTGCGGTCTCTATTCAACATGTCTTCCAGAAGATGGATGGTGCCATGGACTAGATCACCTCCTATGTGATGAAATACACTGATGACTAGATCTCGTGTCAAGGTCAGATTTGCCCAAGTGCACCGTAGGATATCTTATTTTTAGATTTTTTGGAATGCACCCATGCTAGATCGATGTGATGTGAACACCCATTTATATCTAAAATAAATAAATAAATTGATGTTTGCCTAATCCAAAAAAGGGCTTGATGTTTTGCGTACAGCAGTGGCACAGGCAGGAATGAGGCGAAGGCTTTGCTCGTTACTTGAGTGAAGCGCCGGGAAACTGTTGCAGGAATGGCTTTCAAAGGCTGGCCCCGGATGTTACCTGAGGAAAAAAAAAAGGCTGGCCCCGGAGTGCTGCTGCGGGGCTCACCACGAAATGATGTGTTTGAGTAAGTCCGTATGCATCATCCTCATGACAACAGCACCTTGAGACAAATGTTCCAAATTACAAATTCTATTAGTTCCCAAGCCCACAATTTGCGATGCCTCGGTTTCTCACCGTGTGAGCGCAAAAATAAGTGCCAGACTGAATGGATCTCGATTAGCAATTCAACCAATCAGCCGGCACAGCACCAACAAATGGCTCCTTACGTGATGAAAGATT
The DNA here is from genome assembly GCF_000442705.2 of Elaeis guineensis. Classification (NCBI taxonomy): domain Eukaryota; kingdom Viridiplantae; phylum Streptophyta; class Magnoliopsida; order Arecales; family Arecaceae; genus Elaeis; species Elaeis guineensis. The sequence goes on along the minus strand of NC_026007.2, from coordinate 74,855,837 downwards.
CAAAACAGAATGGCACTTCACTCGTGCCCCTCCAGTAGCAATCACTTTGCAGCTAACCTGGACCTAATGATTTTACATGCACAATTCATTATGAGCAATCCAAATTTAGTATATCCAAATTGAAAGTCTCATGAATCCCCAATGTCATCCGTGGTTCTCTGTTCATAAGTCTTGCATCAACATTTTGATATCAGCATTGCTTAAAAACAAAAACACAGATGGAGAGAGAGAGAGATCGGTATTCAAATATCAGCACAACCAGCACACTAAAGTTCAAACTATTATTTCCAATATCCGAGACAAGCAAGGAAAGACATGCCAGTACCAGCGAACAGCTGCCACAGCTGATATTAACTCTTTTTATAGCATAATTATATGAAACTCCACAAGACTGATTCCTTATTTTTCACTTACCTAACCATGACCACGAAACGAGTTATAATATCTATGCTGCAGGACTAGCAAGAGCACCAGCTTCAGTCAGCAGGGGTACCAGCTTACCTCCGTTGTGCCTCTCCATAACATCTGTCAAAATAATCAGACATCTCAAGGAGCAACAACAAAATAAAAAAGGCTCAAAAGAAAAGCTCCAAAATGAAAGGAACAACCCCTAATACAAAATTCACTGCAGCGAGGCGCATGGCCAACCAGTGGGAATTGTTATTTCCACTGGTTATTTCTGTCCACACGTCATGACCAGGCAACAATCTGGACGGAATTTTATTTCATGACAGTTGAATCACATCACGTAAAGAATCAGAGGCTAAGGTTTTTAAGGAATAATCAGTTTCCCTACATATAACTGCACCAATGTGAGTAGGTTATGGAACATACTGTCGCAACCACCAATATGATTTCCACCAATAAAGACGTTGGGAACTGTCCTCAGTCCAGTCCATTCTGCCAGTGCTGACTGTACCTCAGACCCGTCACCTTCATCGTCAAGACGGAGCGAGTCAGTTTTTGTTAAAAAAAAAAAAGAAAAAAGAAAAAAAATCCACCAATAGTCAAGGATATCCCATAACAATGATGCATAACAGAATTAAGAAGTAGTACTCAGAATAGGATGTTGATCAATTGAATTGATGATGAATGAAAGGAAAAATCATTGAAACAGAATAAGGTGATAATTCTGAACCAATGCAAAATGCACCATCACCATAATGATTTCTGCTAGAAACCTTGGATATGACCATTTCAAAGGTTAGCAAATACTACAAAGGCATTAATGCTAGTTTAGTGGTAGCCCTAACTATGTGTCCTGCAGTTTATCACACATACCAAACAGTTTATCGGACGCTATGACACGATAATTCCTAGACAAGGAACAATCCACAGTTTATCACTACGGACAGTATATCATAGTGATTTCTTTCCTTATATCCCAGATGCCCAAGGCAACAATTTTAATGAATAAAGAATCACAATTACCATTTTCATCTTATAAGTTTTTATATCAAAAGCATAGCTGCCTCGATCTGAACAGCATATTTTTACATTAAAAATTTAGTCTCAAATATGTAAGCCACATAATCAGAACAGCATATTCTCAAACCAAGAATTTAATGTCAAATATAAAATCCAAAAAAAGAAATAAAGCACTGATATCAACCCCCATTTATGGTTAGTTGTTTGTCCAGAAGAACTTCCAGAGTAAAATGATCTGACTTCAAGAACTAAAATAACCCAGGGTTAGCAATTAGACTCACTTTCCACATCCAACTCAATCACTTTATAACTGGCACCTAACTGGGATAGCAACTGCTTCACCCGTGTGCAGTATGGACAGTACGACTTGCTGCAACAACCAAGAAAACAAAAGTAAAAATTCATGAGCTCTGATAGGCAAAGGCTAAAAGAATAAGCAACAGGTTTAATGAAGACAGAGTTAACATTGACAGTTAAGGCAGAGAACTGAATTTCTTCAAGAAAAAACTTTAGTTGTCATGGCAGAGAACTACATTTTTACAGGGACAAATGCAGAATTTTTTTATACATCTCACTCACCAAGCAACAAGAACATATTTAAGTTTTTAAAGTTCGATTTTAGTTCATATCAATCTCAAAAACTGTAGTAAAATAAGGGTAAGGCAGAGCTCTAAATAAAAATTAAGATTTTAAACAATATATGGTGAAAAGGTAAGAAGCCAACTAGTAATGCATTACATGGTACCTAAAAAATTGTATGCAACTATGACTTAAAAAATGATTCCTAATAATTTGTCCCAAAATAAGTTCTTAAATTTAATTATCACAATTTGTGGATTTCATATGCCAACAATGAATACAGTTCGAGTGGCCCCACTGCCACAGCAAAAATAATTACTGATTCACACAGACTTCCACGGAAAATAATGATTATTATTAGTGCATGACCTTATAAGGCTCAAGGTTCAGCTTGCATGTCTACATGAAGTCAGCTACCAATTTATGGCATTACTTTACCTAAGTTCCATTTAAGCTAGGTATCTTCACTTTGATGAAAATGCAAGCATGAAAATTAATATAACAGCAAAAATGCTAAATTTACCTGTATTAATTTGACAGATTGATTCTTAATATTTTTACCTTTTACTAGGCAACATAAGCTAGAGTTCACTTAGGCCTTCATCCCTTCATACTTCATGGGAGTGGAGGTACAGAATGACATCCTTCATTCACAAATCTGGGTGCAAAATGACGGTGTACACAGAAAAAATAAACCAGTATTGTTGGAAATTTGTTGTTTGGATATTCAAATGCTTGCTTAAATGCACCTTGACATCTACAAGAAGTTCAAATCACTAATGACTTAAATTGTCATCAACCATTTGAACATATTCAGAAGCACCATCTATTTGTGCTAGTATCCAAATGTTTAAAAGCTGAACCCTCCCATCGAAAATTGCATCTCAATTTTGAAAACAAGGTTTTATGTACCTAGAGTATCATTCCAGTGATCATTTACCACTCGTAAACCATGCGAATTTCATGCACAAACCATAAGAAATCTAAAAAAAAAAATTGACACAAGGACAAACTTCATATTTAATTTTCAAAAGAATATCCAAAATAAATAATTCTCATCCTTCTAGGTCACCTTCTTATCTGCTATGGTCTTTTTGGCTACATCTGGCGTGGGTTAAAGGAGCGTTAAATGGAATCAAGGCCACTTGTAGCCATTCATTTCACTTTTAACTCACCAAAGACTAGACCAATAGATCACACTGGCAATGTCAACATTTTAAAAAGTTGGTTAATTTACCTTTTCCACCTAACTTGGAGACAACTATTCTATCATAGAGGGTATAGTAGTTTACTACAAAGTAAAGTAGGTTAGGAGTACATTAACCTATTTGCTTTGAGTTAACTTATTTCGGAACCAAACACAGCCTTTAGATTTCATCTGAAGATCATGGATATCACCCAAAGTTGCCCCGACCAAGACATTGGCACCAACCTCCAAAGGGTTCATGATAGGTTGAGAGGCAATCATAAAGCATTCTCAGACATCAAGGGATCATAACTTAATTCATGAATCAAAGCCTTTGGTGGTGAGATATGTTAACATGAATAACAAGCACTCGCTAAAGTTGCAAAGGTTAAATACTGGACATTGAATTTGGATGTCAGTCAGCCTTAGATAGATTTAGCCAAAGATATGAATCGTGTTTTTAAAAAATATATAGGACTAGTCAGAAATGTTTAACAAAAGACTACAGGTACTAAAACTAAAGAGTAAATTGCCTGTAGTATGTCCAACAATGTTTCCCACAATAATGGGGAAGGAAATGCCAATATCAAAAAGAAAAAGAAAAAAGTAACTTTCATAGCTTGCAAGATAATGACCATAAAAATCTAGCTGCCAGAATGTGTTTGAGAATGTCTTCCATGAGAAGAAAGATGACTATATGGTCCTTAAAACTGTGTTTAGCGTGAGATAACCAGCCAACTCACTTCTCGCCCTTGATGAACATCTTGACAGTGCTTACTTGAAATTTTGGGTACAAATTCCTTTATACCCTCATGCAGTAGTCCGCTCCGTGTAGAACTTACCTTTTGAATTTCAATTCCAACACTAGGACTGTATCTAACTGAATCTGATACTACCCTATAAGTGCGCTTTAATAAAGTGCCGAAACAAAGCCTAAAGCTCCTGCCTACAAGCACAGACTAAAGCTCGTGCTTGGATTATCCTTTAGAAGCCAATATGGTTGTGAAAGTGGAGAAAAAAAAAAATCAGAATAATCTATGAACGTAGGGAAACCACAAAACCATCATTGGAGAATATTCCAACATCCACACTGCCTCCCAGATTGGAGGATATCAATCCCATCTCTTTCTTTGAGACAATACATGGATATTTTCTTTTTCCTTATCAGAATTTCCATTACAAATCCGAAATGAACCCTCTTTGATCAAACCCTCAATCAATTCGTATTCTTACTCCCCGACGATGATGCTCAGATATATGGAATAATACTTGGCATCATATGCCTATTAGCCCTCTGGATAGTTGACCGGATAACCCACTATATTGCAAATTAATGCGTACAGATTGTGTTACCGGTTTCCTAGGAGATGCATTGACCTCATAGCTGTCTCTATCTCCATACGATAGAAAGTCCCGGATCTCCCCAATCATGAACCTGCTTGATGGATGGAAATTCATATATAAACGGAGAGAAAAAAAGGGATCCTGGATCTCGCAGCTCGACAACTCACGCCCTGAATTTTGGTACGCCTAAAATATATGTTGATGAAGCCGGCAGCCATGAACCCTCCCGGATTCCTAGTGTCGGAAACCCTAATCCAACAATTATTGAGAATCCCTGCGCATGAATCCAACATATCATCTGCTCGGTTTTTTGTTTAATCCACAAAGAGAGAGCGAGAGGCACACGGGATTCCTACAGAACCGAACCGAAACAGACCATGACGCAGCCAACTCAAAATTCCCAAATCTCCGTAATCAAGGGAGAAGAAGAGCGTACCTGAAGACCATGACGGGATTAGAAGAGACAAGCTCCTTGGCCTTGGCGAGCGCCATCTCCCCTTGTTCCTCTTTCGAGCCGACGCTGCTGCTGCTCCACAGCCCTCCCATCTAAGTCTACGCCCTACCTTCCACGTTATTTATGAAGAGAGGAAAAAAATGTGGACGAGATATTAGAAATTAAAAAAACAATGTACCCAATGGAGGGGGCAGGGGCTGCATCTTTCGCACGAAAGAAGGATTTATCTTCCTTCCGCAAATCCACCGTTGGATGATCGCTTCCGGATCTGTGTAGCAATGATGAGCGAATACGTGGCGCTTCATGACTGTGTTGTGCGTGATCCAATGGCCGATGTTGCGAAAGAAGATGAACCATTCTTTCGCATGGAAGAAAAGAAACCTAATTTTTATATGTGTATATATTAAGATGCGGGCGGCCTTCATGGGACATTGGTCTTGATCGTATGTTGCCGTATATGGTACGGTTTTTAATTCACACTAGCACATAAAAAAAGAATATCTTAAGCATTGGTGTATAAAAAGTCAGGGTCGTCCTCTTTTGTATTAACGAGAGCAAAATGATGGAGCCCATCTTGATTGAGAAAAGATGAAAAACATTGGCCCAGTTTTACACCTGGTACTGGATGATGGTGAGGGGAAGAAAAATATTCTATCAAATATATCTTATATTATTTAATAATAAAATAATATATTATTTATTAATAAAAAATTATATTATTATCTAAATTTGATTAAAAATTTTAAATAAAAAAATTTACTGTTAATTATGATGGGCTATCTGACAACTTTTATGTTTTTTTTTTGAATAAAAAAATATTCATTTTGTTGGATGGTATGTTGGATTGTTATTAGACGGTTCAAGATACATGTAAAATTATTTTAACCAATAATTTTTTGAAGAGAAGAGATGTCATGATAAGATTATGATGGGATCCAATTGGCAACCAATGGATGTTGTGGGTCTCTTAATATTAAATCAGATATATAAATTGGGACTTTGCTGGGACTTAGATTAGCGGCTGTGCAGGATTTTTATTTTAAATTTGGAGACAGTTTTATTTTTATACATATCTCTATTTATTTCCAATTCTTTTTAGTATTCTATTAATTAAATATTAAATTTAATAAAGCTTTGATCTGCTCAAAGAATTATGATAGTCGGTGGGTATTTGAATTCTTCATACACATGTGCTCGATACCAACCTTTGGCAGGCGTGATTGATAAATATCTTCAAATTGAGACCAAAATTCTGCCATTTGAACATTGAAACATAAGTGGGTCACTTGATCTTATTAGCAAATTATTTAAGATCAGCTTAACGGATTCTTCTTTGAGAGCCCTGATTCAACTTCTGAGGAGATTGATGGAAATGTCATTATTCTAAAATCAAAAGTTGAAAAGAGATATATATATATATTTACTGATTCATTATCCAGATCATTTAACTATTGTAATTATAAACAGATAGTTTGATATCTAGCAACACCTTCCGTTTCTTCTTTTATATGAAATAATATTTACTTGCACTTGTAGTTACTTGATAATTTGAACGACGATCAAGTTGCTCAACCCATAAACTAAATAGAATGTTTTAGCAGCTAGCTAGGTGCAAATGGGCTGGATTAGATTAGATAGCAAAAGGACGAGCAACAACTGATCATTTGTTTGACAGCTATTTTACAATTAATCTTTCTTGTTAAATTTTCACTTTTGATTTTGATAGCTGTTTATAATGTTTATATTTATCCTTGAATGTACTTATATGTAACTGTATGTTTTGAATAGTGTACATAAATAATACGTGTAAAACATGTATAAATACATGCAAAACACCAGAATAACCATACACTGGACTAAATATTAGATGCTTTGTGTAGCAACTAAACATAAAACGGAATTGTCAAATTTCTCCTTTAGCAAATTCGCTTCTCTTTATATTTATATGGGGACAATATTTTGGATTCATTCATCTCAATTTAGTTCAGTTTTATGACTCATTCTCTGGCCCATTAGATTGCTTGGATCGAATTATGTCAAAAAATACGACCGCCCCATCCAATATCCTCACCAGAGGATTTTTGTTCCACTTACATCCATCGGGCTAGCCTGGAATTGTTAAAACGCGCATGATAAGAGGGCCTTCTTCGTATTACGGTCATGGACAAACAACAGAGAGAAATAAACACGATTAACATTGAACAGCTAATGCTTGCGAGCTCCTAAACATATTGTATATAAATTATACAGGGAGATGGTATCTCTCTCGGCCTTCCTCCGTGCACCAAACACCACATTGAACCGCCATCAAACATCTATTATTCGGCAGGACTAGGGAGGACGCCAGCTCCCATCAACTGGGGCACCAGCTTATACCTTCATCGTGCCTCTCCAGAACAACTGTTAAACATCATCATCATAAATGTAAGAAAGCTGAAAGATATCAAACGACCATTAGAAAATAAGAAGGAACAAAAGAGCTCGCGAATAGCACGGTCTTCATGTACGTAATTGTTCTCCCCCATGCAAGATGACAGGAAAGTCATCACAGAAGCTGCATCTTGGATGTTGGTGATTTCATCATCACTTGTGAAGCTCAAAGACCAAGAGAAATCTCAAAACGAAAAGGCTGGGAAAATCAATGCCCTGTATGTAAAACTGCATACAGAATAAGGATGGGCGCCGCCGAAGGTACATACCGTCACAACCTCCGACATGATTTCCACCGATGAAAACATTTGGAACGGTCCATTCTACCAGTGCAGGGTGCATCTCGGATCCATCACCTACAAGAAAGGTCCAAGGCGGTAAGGATTTTCTCTAGACGAGACAAAAAAAAGGGAACTCTTTCACCCGACAGAGAAATCATCAGGCAGGTTTTCATACCATCATAGGTAAATAAGTTACGAACGGAAAAGAAGAGACGGAAGAAAACCGAATGAGATGACCATCCGACTCCACGGCCAAAATAAGCCTCGACGAACTCCATCTCATATATAACCTTGATATTTTTCTCAACCGCTGAATGGTCGGCACCACCCCTCTCTCCATCTCGGATTGGTGGTTAATAATTATTCCTTTTTTCGAAAAAAAAAAATTTTTTTTTTGACATTTTCTCAACCAATCATAATAAGCATTACAAAGGCATCCATGCTAATCTATCTGAAGTCCACACAGACCAATGATGATGTTCAGTTTATTCATGAGATGCAGCTTAAGGGGGAAAAAAATACAGTCTGCACCAGCAATAAGCATGTATACTTACTTTCCACATCCAACTCAATCACTTCATAACTTGCCCCTAGTTGTGCCAGCAGCTGCCTGACCCGCTTGCAGTACCCACAGTACGTCTTGCTGCGGCCACACACACAAACAGTGACGATGTCAGAAAAGTATATAAACCTGAACGAGAGAGTATTAATATATTAATAAGGAGCCGATATCAACCGCTGAGGAGAAAAAAAAAAAGAAAAATACTCTACTAGTGAAACAGGAGAACATCGTTTTTCTGGAAAGGACGAAAACAAAAGCGCTACCGATCCTCTGTTTACCCCGGGCCCCAGGTAGTCATAAGATCTCTTTTTCATTGAGCTGCTCTGTGCAACCAGACTGGAGCTGAATCGAGTAAATCGAAAAAAGTTTGCATGGCGAACCCCGGCTTAAGAGCTCAGCTGCATGCAATGACACCTTAAAAAGTTGCGCACAACCTATGTGGACAATTAGGTGCTGAAATAATGTTGGTTCTGAAAAAGGATCATGAATTGGGTTTTATCATGCTCACAACGTTTCAAATAACTGTATCAAGCATAACATAAATGACGACACTGTAGTCCCTTCCATTACGCCACTTATTAGTTCACAGAAAGAACCAGTGTAGGAAAATAATGATCAGAAAAAGCCAAAACCATTGGTTTACCATAATGTAAATAATGTCAGAAAGCAACAAAATAGAGCCTGCATTTCAACATTAGAGCTTATACAGTACATAATATAACAGCATACCCATTTAAATTTTCTTAATTCTAGCTTGAATTACATTCCAGAACTTATTTGATCTCTCGGATTATATGAAAGGACTGCTCTGCCTTTTGGCAGTACAGATCTGTTCCTATATGATACAGCACCACCTAAAAGCCAGCTCTTTCTAATATCAGCGATTGCATGTCTGCAGCTAATGTTGGAATATTTTTAATTAAAAAAAGGTCAAACTTCATGACCATTGGAACCAGCCTTTGGTTGGTCCCAAGGGCTACTATCCACTTTCAAAGGTAGTTTCAAGTTTTAGAAAATTAAAAAGGATAAAATTTAGAGGAATGTGATTTTTGACTTAACAGTCACTTTTTGGTGGAGTTGTCTGTTTGGTAGTGAACAGTAATCTATCACAATCCTTCATTATCGATAAGTAGTGTTGTATTGTGAGAAAATGTATTCATATAGAAAAACTCATCTTTCATGAAGAAGCCACTAAATTTCTCCTGTTTTCAAGTGATTTTTTTCTTTTCTCATTTTGGGTTGAGCGCTTTTGTTTCCAAGATCCTTGGGGAGTGCAGCTCTTAGGGATCTTGAAAATGTCAGGCACTGTATGCTGGAATAGGATTTCCAAGAGTCCATCTGCATCTGCATCTGCATCTGCAGCAGGGAAATCACTATCTTAAAGATAGCACATTTATGAGTTCGCCTAGCCTAACTAGATCCTTCTTTGTTCCTACAGCTTCTTTTGTTTTTCTTTTTATTTTACATGTTATTTTTAGACCCACCTCTCTAACAATTTTAAAATGGTCATAGTTCACAAATGAATTCTCTCTCTTTGTTTAGGAATCTGAAGCATGAAATGGAGAGGCCAGAAAGGTTCGACAAGCTCAACTACAAAAGATGAAAGTTGAAGCTTTACTACCAACTTACCATTGCCAAAGTTGCCAACACCATATCCACCGGGTGATTTACCTAGAGTACACTAAGAGGCGGAAAAAATGGCTCTAGGATGATTACATCTATTGCCACACTTCTTCTTAATGCCATAACAAACTCGTTGTTCTATGTCTAACACAAATCTTCAATTGCTACAGAATTATGGCCATCCTCGAACAAAGGTATCTCAATGAAGTGTCAGTAACCATTTTCTTGAGTAACAACGATGTTGACTTCAAGATGGATGATGCAAAACCTATAATTGAGCAAACTCATGCACTTCAATCACTTGTGTGCCTCATATTGATTAATGTGGGGAACCAATTACAAAGAACTTCCAAGTTTCAAACATCATGGGTAAACTATATCATGGAAGGACTACTAACGTGTTTTGAAACCTAAGAAGAAACCTCCAACTTTGAATGAATTAATTCAGCACATCTGAACTGAAGATGAGGCTCGAAAGAAAGACATGCCTGAGAATCAACAAAAGAAACAGGAAAATATTTATAATTTAGAAAGTCAGCATCTAGCTTTCATTTCAAGAAGAAACATAACAATGAAAGAAGAATTTTTTTCTAAGTCAAAGAACAAGAAGATAATGTTTCGCATTATAGATTAGGTCATCTAGGAAAGAAAATCATGGATAGAATGATCAAATTTGACTTTAATTCCTAAAACCAATTCTAATTTTCCTGTGTACAAATGTTAACGTTGTGTTCAGAACAAATTATGCAAGAAGCCCTTTAAAATCATAGTTAAGATTACTGCTTCTTTAGAACTAATACATACTGATATATGTGATAAAAAAGATCAGGATGAAAACACTATTTTATAATGATGACTATTCTAAGTATACTTATATATTTACTTGAAACTAGAGATGAAGTCTTTGAAAATTTTAAGATGTTTAAGATAAAAGTAGAAAATCAACTTAGAAAGAAAATTAAAAGGACAAGATCAAACAATGGTGGAAAGTATTTGTCAAATAAACTTATTTCCTTTTGTGAAACTCATAGAATTGTTAGAGAAGTAACCACCCCACATACTCCTCCACAACATGGTGCTGCTGAAAGAAAAAATAGAACCACACTTGGAATGATAAATACTATGTTAATACAATCCAATTTACCTATGATTTTCTGAGTGAAGCTTTATATATCGCTTGTTACATAGGAAATAGAGTTTTGCATCAAATCAAGATAAGACACCATATGAGTTGTGGATGAATAGAAAATCCAATCTTAATTATGTCAGTGTTTTATTACTTATGCATTAGACCCTTCAAGAAAGAGGTGTAAGTTAGGAAGCAAAACAATTAAATCTATATTCTTAGGTTATGCTAAGAACAGAACAAAATTTTGAACTTTTAACTTAGAAAAAGATTTAGCAAATGAGATAGAGAAATCAAAAGATGACATAGAAGAAATGCCTAATACTACTAATAATAACAATGATCATAATGTGCAAGAAAATATTATTAATGAGAACAATACTCAAAAGCTAAACTGCAAATGAAACTGAATTAAGGGTAAAGACATAGAATTGCACAGAGTTTTGGTCCTGCTATATTCATATACTCATTACAACCTTACATAATTTACATGTTTATTAGATGATAATCCTAAAAATCATAATGAAGCTATATCTTTATTTGATGCTAATTTATAAAAAAAATCATGGATGATGATATAATAAAATCTATTAGAAACAATAAAACTTGGATTTTGTCTGATCTTTCTCCTAATAATAAAACTATAGGTTCTAAATGAGTTTTTACCGAGAAAATTAAACTAGATGTTAGTATAGATAAATACAATAAAATACTATACCAAAAGGGTATAATCAAAAAGAACATTTTAATTATTTTGTGACTTTTTCTTCTGCTACTAGAATTACTTCTATAAGAGTTATCTCTACTACTGCATCTATACCATATACACAATTTAGAGGTACACAAATGGATGTTAAAATTGCTTTCTTAATTAGAGAATAAGAAGATGAAATTTATATAGCACAACCTAAGGGCTACATAACAGAAGGTTAAGAAGATAATGCTTAAAAATTAAACAAATCTTTGTATGGTCTCAAATAAGCTCCTAGACAGCAGTATAAGAAATTTAAATGAGAAATAAAAAATTTGGTCTTAAAAACAATAAAGTTGAGAGCTTTGTGTTTACTAAAATTACTAAAACTTATAAAGTTTTGCTTACTTTTTATGCAGATAAATTATTGATTTTTAGTAGAAATATAGAAGACACTAATGAGATTAAAAGTTTTCTAACTAAAACTTTTGTGATTAAAGTTGTAGACGAGGTTAATGTGATTTTAGGAATCAAAGTAATAAAATAAGATGATGCATCTATTCAAGGTTCACCTACATGAGAAAAGATTTATAATATGAAGAGATATGGAGCCATTACCAATCACATAGAGATAATCCTAGCTGAATCTGACTCTACAATTGAGTAATTCTATAAAATTGTTTATAAATTAAAAAACATGAATAGAGTTCAAGGGAAACCTAGCTAAAAATTTTCAAAGAAATATTAATAGGTAGGTTGTATTTCAAGTACTTTTGTCTATTATTAGAATAGTGGGGAGAACAAATTACTCTATATGAAGTCTCATGTCTAATTAAATGCACTTAACTTTGAAAATAGAAAGGATGGACACCGATTTTTAGCGACACTCATAGCTTTTGTGAAGTGACATGTAGGGCTGGCAAAATATGATCCGACCCGCCAACCCGACCCGTATTCGACCCGTCATAAGCAGGTTTGGATTTAGGCTAAACGGCTTCGGGTCATAAACGGATCGACCCATTTAACCCGTTTAATAAGTGGGTCGGATATGGATTTTAGATATCTGACCCGTTTAACCCATTTAGTATTTAGGTTGGGTTGAATCAAATAACACATTTAACCTGTTTAACCTATTTCTGACCCATTTAACCTGACCTGTTTAACCTGTTTAACCCATTTAAGACCCGTTTAACCTATTTAAAACCTGTTTAATCTGTTTCTGACCCATTAAACTTGATCCGTTTAATCTATTTAACCCGTTTAGTCTATTTAATCCGTTTAACCTAATTTGACCTATTTAATAAACGGATTAAATAAGTCGGGTCGAGTTACCTGTTTATTAAACAGATCGGATTCAGGTTTGAATTTTTGACCCATTTAATAAACACATCGGGTTTGGGTTAACCATTTTTGGACCCGACCCGTTTGCCACTCCTAGTGACATGTGGTTGTGGAACACTCCTGATGAATCTGTCTTTGCAGGTATAGAAGACAAGCCACTTTCTATTGGTTCTTGGTAAAATCCTAGTTTAGTTGCTAAGCCAGGATCAGCATATGGCTTATAAAGTGCTGCCTTAAGAGGACTAAATACCTATATATAGTGCAAACTTTGTTTCATTTACTTTTCGATATTTGACATCAAGGTTTTGTCCTTTCAATCATTTACAGTTATTGATTCGCATTCAACCATAGCTACACGGATCATCCACCTATGGTTATGCATTGTACATTACCCAAATTTTTACCTTTTTATATTTTATTTGACTATTGTATTCCTTTTTAAATTAAAATAAGTGGGAAATTGTTATATATATTTTAATTAAAAAATGGTCAAACTTTGTGACTGTTAGAGCCCACCTTTGGTTGGTCCCAAACTCCCAATGACTATAATGCACTTTCAAAAATTTTATGGTTCAGCAAATTAAAATAGGAATGTGACTTCTGAATAAACGGACACTTCCTTTTTGAAGAGTTATATCCGGTAGGTGGTGAAGAATTCTATCTTTCACAAAGAAGCCGCTAAAATTCTCTTTCTTCTTTTATGTTGATTTTATTTTATTTCCAAGAGAGAAATAACTATCTTAAAGATAGAACTTTATTTACTGTGCCTTGCCTCACCATATATTTCTTTATTCCTATGCAAGACAAGATGGATCACAACCGCTGTAACTTGTCCACAACTTAAGCAGTCAAATTACTTTTACTAATTCTCAAATGAATTAGAGACTTCCTTACTTAACATATCAGACAATCTTGTTGTATATGATATGGATTGCCCTCCTCCTGTTAAAAAAATAAAAAATAAAAGGAGATAATCGCCCACTATGTCTCTCTTTACTTAATGTTTGGATCAAAAATCAGGTGCGATCGATGCCACCGGTCAAGGCGAGAAAAGCATGAAAAACACTACTCTCAATGTGGAGATGGAGGGGTCACGAAAAGAAGGAGATTTTCTTTTTTGCGTTCCTCTTCTTCCCCCGTATTTCTCCTCCCTTGACTCGTCCTATCTTTCTTTCCTTTGTACCTCTAATCAATCAAAGAATCCCCGGCCTCATGCCCCACCACTCCGGTGCTCACCCCACTCCCCCCGACTGCTAACTACCACAAAAAAAGAACATCATAACGCAAATACATAACTATCTATTCACCTATCTGAAAACCATACAACTACCACCATTCGAAGTCCTGAATCCCTAGCAAATCCGAAATCAAATCATCCATAAATCGCAGTACCATCATGTTTAAAAAATAAAAAAAAAAAAAAAAGTAGAAATTTCCGCACAAGCAAGGTTGAAGGAGTCCAAGAAACTAACCTGAAGACGACGACAGGAGCAGACGAGACGATGTCCTTGGCCTTGGCCAGCGCCATCTTCCTGGTTGGTTCCTCCCCTTTCTCCTTCACGAACACAATATATATAGGCACGGTAGCCTTCCCTTCCGTATCACTTCATGATAATATATCTAAGTGGGAAGTTGTTGCCCGAATCAGCGGCAGGTGACGAAATGGATGAAAAAAGCGCCGCGTGGTGGTGGAACAGGGCGGTGACCGCCTTGACAGACACGACACACTATGACCGATGATGGACGTGATCATCCTTTTGTATATTTTACAAAAAAAGATTGCGTTAGGTTCGAGACAGCTTCTAATAGAACTCGGGTAAACATATGATTACGGTACCTGATGATGATAACATCTATCGCCTTTAAAAAAAAAAAAAATCGCCCGCTGAAGTTTGAGACAACTATGGTAATCCCTGGGAGGGGAATCCTCGACATGTCATAGATCGTGCCACGAATTGTGTAACTCGTGATGCGCTACAGTTTTTTTAATTTTTCCCTGGTCAGAAACATATCATAGTTGAAGTTCAATTTCAAGCCAAATGCTGCATCGGGATCGGATGCAAGCATCCATTCATCCCGTCAATTGGGATTGAAATCAGTTTATCTTCCTGCTTCGCGACTTTTTTCTGCAAAGCAGTGGAAAGCTATGATAATCGCTCATTCACTTCTACTTACAGACACCCTTCCAGCAGAGATTATCTATCAATGAAGTGGGATCATGCGTCAATGAAGTCACCTGGTGCTCGGCGCGAGATTGTACCGCATTTCTTAATTCAGCATGACGCAGACATAGTACCATAGCTGGTGGAATTAGCCACAAAAGGTTACCGACACATTTCAACAACAACAGATGGTAATAACCGCTCCAAGATGGGGTAATGCATCAGCTTCGTACCGTATTTACTACTGTCCCATTTCACAAGCAACACACCCCCCAAAAGTTCCACGCTCCCTTATTTCACGACCATAGATGGACCCAGACAAAAAACGCTTCCCAAAATCAAATCCTAGAATGCCCATCCAGTTCCATGACAAATCCGGGCTGAACTAGTTTCGGCTTGAACCATACAAATGTTTCTGTGTAAACTGTGAACATCCAAATATGATGCCACCAAAAGAACAACTGGAAGTTTGATGAGCCTCATGTGTACAAGGAATTTGGGACAGGTCTACTCAAACGCTAGGCAACGTCATTTTTCCTCTTCTCCACGTGCAGTTCAGGAAAAAAAAAGACGCATACCGTGCTCGCTTCGGATACTTTTCCGACCCAGGCTTCAATGGAACTGTGCTTGCAAAATGCTTCCTGCTGACATGCATAGCCATCTTGCAAATGAAATACTGCTTATAAAACTGCTGCTGATTGGATCTTCTCTTTGAGATTTTGAGCAACAGCGTCAAGGAACTCCTCGGTGTTTAAGTAAAGTTCCCTTGATAACCTGCAAAACACAAACAGATCACACTTCCAAGCAGCAAAATGAAGCAAGCCATATAGAACTCCGGTTTCATATAACATGGAGATCAGATTTCTTTAAGCCATCAGATATGACCTGTAATTGAAATTTATACAGGAACCAATCATATACTAATTATTACAAAAGGCTTACAGGTGATCCTTTAAAAGATGCGCCATCAAGCTCAAGTGCAATGATAGATAAGATCAGGCAATACGCACTGCCGACTCACATGACAATGGATGCAAATAATAATAATAATAATAATAATAATAATAATAATAATAATAATAATAATAATAATTTCTAGGGGCTCACATCTAAATCAGATAGGGAGTCTTATTTGAGGCGCGCTACATAGGAAATGAGCATTTTAATTGTAGCCACAACTTATGCAAGAAAAGAACGGGCGTCTTCTTTACTTTTGCATGAAGATATGTAACACTCAATAGAGGTAATTTTGCACAAACCACCCATAGGATTTCCATTTTTGCAGGCTTGGCAGCCCTCCTTTTTTTCCCCCTATGGGGCATGAATGACCCAACTTTGAAATTTTCCAACATTTTTGTCTGTAGCCTGAGGGATACACTCCCGCATCTGAATGAGCATTGCTCACTCAACAAATATTTTGCATTTTTTCACCAAGAAAAACAAATATGTGCATTTAACGTTAAATATGTGCATTCATATAAAAAATATATGCATTCATTATCAAGATAATGTGCATTTTAAATCCACTCAAACAAGTGGTATGGTACGCCCATTAGGGTAAGGGACAGAAGTCCAAAAATTTAAAACCTAATAGGAGAAAAAGGAAAAAAGAATAGAAGTGGCCCACTGCAAAAAAAGAAAATAAAGTGAGCCATCTATGCAAAATCTACATTGACAAAACACAAGTATTAGACAAATATTAGAATTTACTCAGTAGGTTATTTTTTTATGTATCTGCTTAAGATTTACTAAAAAAGTTATACCAACGCCAGACAAAACACTCAGCATTTCCAGTGCTCTCACTCAGATCACTTTACTACAGATGTCCTTCCCGCTAAAAGAACATGAAATTTACGTCTTAAGCATAAAAACATAAAGTTACCCCATTGAGAATCTGAAGATTTTTAAATTATGGCCTTTAATCAATTTTTAGACATGTTCAAATGCATCCAAAATTTAGCACGTCTCCCACATCCAATGGACCAGAAGAATTATAAGCAGATTACCATGAAAACAGAAACATACAGGAGATGCTGTCAAGCATAATTGTATTCACAAAACAGATATCGGAAACTAAGAAAATAAATCAAGCAAAAGTTCATGACCAGATAGTAGATGTTAGAGTAAAAAATGAACATATGGGGGAAAAAGAATAGAGAGAGCATAATAGTGAGAGCATACTGACTTGGGACCATGGATAAGAAGTGCAAGATCCTTCGTCATTTTACCAGACTCCACTGTTTCAACACATGCAGACTCAAGCTTCTGAACAAAGTCTAGCAACCGGTCGTGTTTGTCAAGCTTTGCTCTGCACAAAAATCAATCAGAGGTATACAATGGGAGTAATCACCAAACATGCATATGCATTCACGGGAAGATGAAAATACAGAAAAATGCTTCAGCAAACAGTTTAGGACACCCAATAGGAGCACACGGTAAAGAATGCACTTCCCATGTCCTCCATTGCATTTTAAAAAAAAATGTTGGGTCCCGCTGATGTCACCATGATGAAAATTGAAAAGATGACACCGCATCAGCTGCTACATATTCAGGTGCCATAAGCTGATTCCCCTAGCAGTGCTCAGACATTAAAGCACATAGGTGTAACTTTTGACAAACTACCTCTCACGAAAACCCTTTGAAAAAGTTAATTTTATATGGTCCCCATCCAACAGTAACAGATACCTGTGAGCAAGTCCACGTGTCCATGCAAATATGGAAGCAATGCTGTTTGTACTAGTCTCCTGTCCCTTCTGATACAACCTGAAATGTCGTGTCACAGTCCCATGAGCTGCTTCAGCTTCCAATGTTTTCCCATCAGATGACAACTGTAAGAAATTTACAGCATAGCATTGTCATTGCTATTTATAGCATGCAGTCAAATATAAATAATATTAACTAGAGCCTATAAGAACTGCATATGTGGTAATTACCAGAACCGACGTCATTAATCCTAACGAACCAAAGCCTGCATCCACCAATAATCCTTATGAGAGAAGGATATTTTAAAACAAAAAACAATTTGAGAATTGAAGATGGAGAGGCTAATTTTTTTTTACCATAATCATGCATAAAGATTGGTGCCTGCACTAGACATTAGATAGTAAAAAGAGCATCCCAGTGAAGAGGCTTCTGCCACTACAGGTTGGGGGCGGGTGGATATACACAGCCATCACCCAAGTCAAAGCGAAGCAACCATACCATTGCACCAAGACCTGCCCCCGCTAGACTCTAGATAATACCAGAACTAAATGATTCATATTCCACCCATTTCTAAGGTGATGCTATACATGCACCTAACTTGATGTTCGTCTAATTTATTAAAAAAACTACCAAAAAGTTAATGAGGAATGTTCTGTACAGCAGCTTTTCCATGATTTTTCTGTAAGGATATAAATATAAAATTAATGGTTTCCTCAGAAAAACTTTGATCTGTAATGGTTACTGAGCTACTAAAGACATGACCGAACCTTGCGCAAGGAAATCACTCTGAACATCTCCATCATAGTTTTTGCAGGCCCACACATAGCCACCAGCACTTTTCAAGGCATAAGCCACCATGTCATCAATCAGCCGATGCTCATACCTGAAATATCAACTTGTCAAAAATCATTTGAAGATATTCTTTCCAGCAATAAAAAAAAAAAGGAAGAAGAAGATTCGGTTAGTATAAAAGAATGCTTACCAAATAGAATGTTCTTCAAACTTTTCCTTCCATTTCTCTTCATATACCTCCTGAAAGATGTCCTTAAACCTATAGCAGTCCCAATATTTACAAGATCAAACCTAACTTACATAAGCATCTAGATGCACACCTAATTTGTGTTCTTTATCACACAGTCATGATTGTTCAATCACAAGATGAATGAAGAAAGAGTATGCAGGCATAACTAATACACAGAGACCAGAAAGCAAATAAAAGAACCCTGCAGCTTTTGAAAGGCACAAAACTTTAGCAAGTTTCCTACTAACAGGCACATTCCTGCAAATAATACCAGAATACCAACAAAAAAGAAAGAACAGCGGAAAACAACAAATTTTAAAAGTGTGAGCTGCGTTAGTAAGTACAGGAGAAAATCACTTGGTGGTACCTGCACATGTCAAATGCGGACACAGCAACCAGATAAAAGCAGCCCCATGTTGAACAATTCAGACGAGGAGCAAAAATGTTTACAAGTTGGAATAAAACAAAAGATGCATCATGTCAACAAGTATGAAAAAACTATTTTTTCTTTAAAAAAAAAAAAAGTAGTACCTGCCATCATATTTCTTCAGAATGGTATTTTTTGTGCTCAAGTAAAGCGGCCATTTTTTGGAAAATGCCATTGACATTGATGACTCAGCAAAAGCTCGAATAGACTGAAAAAGATAAACTTTTGGTTAAAAAATGATGAAACAGATGAATGTGTTTTCTTGATAAGGTTTGTGGTGGCACACCTCATCTACATTATACATAGCTAATGCAATACCAGGCCCTTTAAAATCATAAACATTCAGCTCTACAGGCACATCACCATTCTCTGGGACTGATTGCATCACAAACAATCAGGATATAAAGCATCATAAGAATCAAACAGCAAAACAGTTAACAAGCTATCCTGGATAGCCAGTAATGAGTATCAGAACTCACCAAAAACCATTTTAAGCTTTCCTGGACCTTTAACAATCATATCAGTTGCCCGATACTGATCTCCAAATGCATGCCTCCCAATACATATAGGTTTCTTCCAACCTGCATATTTTATGGCCTGAGCATGGTCCAAGAGAAACTCAAGCGTTTTAGCCCAACAGCATGTAGTATGCCAATTTACCTGGAATGATTCGTGGTATATTGAGACAGAGAATTGGCTCACGAAAGACTGTTCCTGAAAATGAACCATATTAAGGAACATGTAGGTATTTATTTTAAAAAAAAAAGGCTAACATAATAAAGAAACCATAGAAGATATTCAGCAAGGATTAAAGACATTTGAAGGAACTGAGGCTCTGATTTGCCAGTTGATAGTCTCATCAAGATTCCAAGGTATACCAGAACCACCGGAAAAAAAGTAAATGGTATATAAAAATACAAAAGGAAAACTGACTACCAAAATTCACTTATCCATCTTTGTCCAACTTTAGCACACCTACCTCAGCATCCCCGCCCACCACCCCCCCCCCCCAACAAGTTGTATCATCTTATCCATTTTTGCCTCTTCAAAAAACCACATTGCTGATCCATACTAAAAAGATTGCCAAAAAATATAAGCATAATCATGACCATCAAGCATTAAGCTTGTCATAAAGCTGACCTAATTTTTCTTTAATGTCCAGATATTATTTTCTAGTTACATAAAACTTGAACAGTGCACCCTCCATCCAACAAGCAATAATCTTATTCAATACAACCTCATCTAACATTCCCTCATCTCTAAACATAATCAACTCAGGTGAAATAACATCTTTGGGTAAGCGCCACTTTGCCACAATAAATAATGTCTGAAAATTAACAAGAATGCCTTTGATACAGATCTTACCTTATGGTTTCAAATCTCGGACTCCCATTTCACATTATATCGGTATTTTAACATGCAAAGTATTGGGACAGCAATCTCGATATATACCACAAATTCATTCTTTATGATGATATGTTACCACTGTTATGAATCTTATGTCAAGCATCCAAATAAAGTCAAGTATGCAAAGCAACTGCTATGAATTCTTGAGAAAATAATTTGCTTAATCAATAAAATAATTCCTCAAAATTGTTCATATTACACAATTATAAAAAAGAAAAAGTAAAAAAAAAAAACATGTAAACAAAACAAACCATTTAAGATGTTCCTTATTGTGCCGTTGGGGCTCCTCCACATAGACTTGAGCTTAAACTCTTTCATCCTAGCTTCATCTGCATCATAAGTATAGAGAAAATCATATCATAACTAATCCATGTATCATATATTGCAGACAGACGTTGATGGGTTACAATAATGGCTGGACCTAATTCAATTACTTACTGCCTGTATATCCTTTAAACCAAGACAGAATCTGAATTCTCTCTAAATAAGATTGCTTGTCAAATTTGGTGTCTATACTGGAATCCTCCACATGAGAATTTTCTAGAGTATTATGAAGTGGAGTTTACCATGTTTTTATCTATCCAAGTTAGTGAAATATCACATGGAGATTGATGTTGAAGATAGTATTTGCACAAATTATGCTATTTCTTGCTTTTATTCCACTATTCTTTGAAAGCAATAAAAGTTTGCTTTATTCTTTGCTTTTATTCCACTGTTCTTTGAAAGCAATAAAAGTTTGCTTTACTCCTTGCTTTTATTCCACTATTTTTTGAAAGCAACAAAACTTTGCTCACAAAAGATCTAAAGACTTTGCAAAGAATTCTGAACAACAGAAAGGATTCATCATACATGCTGTTTGATCTAGTTAATTCTTCTTCTTTGGATTTTGAAAACAACAACAGAAAACAAAAGCAATAGCAAACAGGCTTTTAATATGCAGACATTTTCTTTGATTGCTGGCAAAGAAAGAAAGACGAACAGGGAGAGCACAGTCTTGAAAAGAAAGGTTGTTTTGGGGAGGAGGGTGAAGGTTGGCAATAGCAAAGTTCGGAACCTATTCTAACGTATTTTCTCCATGTTATACCTCCTTTACTTCTTCTTGTGGAAGCAGCACAATCATTTTATATCAAGCTATATCATCTTATGCACATCTTACATTTTATATGATGCAAATCTAATTATTTGATATTATCACACCACAAACAAGGAAAACACTTAGGCAGTACAATGATGCATCTTTGATAGTTGATAGTTTGAAAATAAATTTATTTGTAGTGTTTGCAGTGAAGAGAAGAGAATTGGAGCTTTCTGTAGTTAAAATGCCTTATTTTTTATATCTCACCATACTTCTAAACCGGGAAATAAAGCAAAGTAAGGAGACAGGAGGCATAAATTCTCTACCAGGAGTTATTGTTGCACATTTCACAGCAACATTATACCTGTACAATTCAGAGGAAAAAATTACATATTTGTAAAGAAGATGCAAAACATATGAAGACCGAAAAGATGCAAATGCTGCAAATCAAATTACTTTGGCATTCATGTCTAAATTAAGATTGGTGAATGTTAACACTGCATGACAAATGAATAATCAATGATCCATATTGACCAAGAGAAGAATGATATTGTAAAGAAGATTTAAAATATACAAAGACCAAAAAGATGCAAAGTTTGCAAATCTAATTACATGTTCAGCATGCGTGTTTATGATCAAGATTGAGGATTGTTAATAGTGCATGACAATGAATCTCCAATTATCATACTGAATGAGAGAAGAATGATCCCCAGGGTGGGGCCATAAAAATTAGATAAATTGTTTGCAATTGAGTTTCATAACAAATTCAGGATTCTTGAATGGCTAAGGTAGATAGATTGTACTGTCTTATAGAATCCAATAACTGGTGCTTGTCTTATTTCAATAGAACAATATCCAAAACCATGAAATAAAGAATAAGTTAGGGGGGTGTTGGAAAAAAAAAAAAAAAAAAGAAAGAAAGAAACAGAAAAGAAGAGAAAAAATGGGAGGTAAAGAAGCTCACTTGAGGGTGGCTTCCGCACTTTCAACTGTAACCCTGTCATCGGTGGCATCTCGATTCAAGATCCCCAGATCAAAATATTTGATGTCCAAATCTAAATGCGGATATATAAGCTGCAATCAAGAATCGAAGACGCATCCATTAGATAGGATACATAACGGCGTCCCCGATATCAGGAACCCACCAAAGAACAAAGGAGTCACCTTTTCCTTTATCATTTTCCAGATGACCCTCGTCATCTCATCGCCTAGGAAGGAAGGACAGAAAGAAAGAAAGAAAGAAAGAAATATTTTACTCGTGGTGTGGTATGGTTCCAAAAGCTAAACTTGCAGAAAGAGGGGAGTTTCAGGGTTTAAGGAGGCCAGGGGATCACCATCCATCTCGACGATGGGGTTCTGGACTTTGATCCGATCCGCGGTGGCGATGGAGGACGCGAAGCAGCGGAGGGAGACGTCGCAGCCGAGGCGGCGGGCGGTGAAGGCGAAGAGGACTCCATCGAAGCGCCTGCGATCGGAGCGGGGCGAGGCAGAAATATTGTAGTTAGGTTTTCGGAGGAGCGGAAGAGAAGAGAAGGGGGAGGAGGAGGAGGAGAGAAGAGCGGTGGGGGACGGCATCGCAGTCGCACCGTAGCGGAGCCGCAGCATCACCGTCGTGGTGATCGCCAAGGGATCCCAGGGTCTTGCGAAAGCAGAAAGATGGTTGCGGTCTGACCAGACACAGACCCGCCCATACTGACCGGAGCCCCGTTGGGCTGAGACCAGAGATTTCAACTTTGGGCCAGATCGGGCAGAGAGGAAATAGAATCAAAATCAAATTAATTTGAGCACAAGTGCGACCCGATTTTCCCTTTTTCCCCTACACGAATTTTAAAACAGATAAAAGAAAGAAAGAAAAAAGAAAGGGGGCGGGGGGGGGGGGGGTTCCTGAACCCCACATGCTAGGCACGTGATGTAAAAAAAAATTTTCAATGGAGTCTATCTTCTCCCTTTGAATTCGATTGGGATCGAGAGTCTAAGACTCCCCAATGCTCTAAATCCCGACTAAAAATCATACCCTTTTCTCCATAAGTGAAATGTCCCTCATCCATGATCCATCATCGATAAAAACTTCTCAGATTCTTCTCCTTTTTTCATTGATTGTGCTCAATTATTCACTATCGATTCGGCATCAGAAGTGAGGTAACTCATCCCGATCTTCCCTCTATGGTTGTCTTCGAGTCCCTTGATCATTATTAATGGCTTCACCATCCTAATTGCTGTCAGAGATCGTCAAATTTTGTTAAAGAACTAATGCTATGTTTTGAAACTTTCTTTTTCTTGTTTTTCCTCCTTTTCTGCTTCCACCAAGCTGGCTGCCATCACCGGACGTGTGTGCTCAGGTTGCCAAGGGTTGGGGTAGCCGTCGAGGTGGGAGCAGGTCACCACCACCGCCAGAGATCACTATTATGGAAACAGAGGTGGTTGACCCTAGCCTTCCACCTCTATTTTTCTAAAAAGAGGGAGAAGAAAAATAAGAAAGAAAGGAGGAAAAAGGAAGAAAAACAAGAGTCTTTTCTTCATCTTTAATCTTGATATCCTTTGGCCCAATATAAGGTTTAGGTACATGAGGTTTGGGTCGATGCTAGGAGGCATCCCAAACTGGCATTGTGTGATCAGGGGTCCTGGATTAACGTCATGCAACTACATATCCTGATCTTCTGAAGTTTTTCCACCATGAATCCTAGACATTTACAATTGTTCTAATGATGAGGCTTAGCTCTATAGGTGAACAATTGTCGAGCAAGATACTATTAAGCCAAACACCTTGCCCCCAAATTCGTAGGTCGAGGAATGAGTCGATGTTCATGATATTTGAGTCAACGATCAATAGAAGTTAGGATTCTTTAACACAATCATCTACATAACTATGAAAAATTCCGACATGCATGATTGTATGTTTTCTATATATACCGACTCATGTATTATATGTTGATAAATTGATATTGCATGATTCATATTTCATATTTAATTATAGATATCATATTGAATAAAAAAATCATGATTTGACATAATTGATGGGGTGCAGGTGGCATCTGGGTTATTTTATAATGCAAGAAATGTGGTATGTACGTTGGATCAGTCTCGAGCTGAGATGCGGCATTTTGTTTGGTCTACTATAGGCTAGAGTATGATAGTGACTATTTTGATGTTAAAAATCAGATCATGACTTTAATAATATGAATCGAGCATGGACGGGGTATGGATGATATTTGATAGATTGGCTATGCAAGAAATATGATGTATGTACTGGATCAGTCTTGAGCTGGAGTGCAATATTTTGGTTGGCCTACTGACTGAAGCATGACTATAATTAGTCCAATACTGGAAAGACAAATATAATTTTATGTAATTGTAAGAACACTAAAAAAGAGTATGTGAACAAGTGGGCCATATGTGAAATATAGCATATTAGTCGCCAACTAAGATATGATTCATGATTGTCGACCATGGATGAAAAAGCATGATGTGTGTTTAGCTTGCCATGAGTTGGAGCATGATTGTGATTGATCCAGTATTAAAATCAAATCAAGATAATGAATCATGTTTAATTAAACAATATCTAGACTAGCTGATGTGTGTGAAACGTGATATATATGATATCAGTGGTAGACTAAAATATAGTTGCCACTCACGGATAGAAATATGGTGAGTGTTTAGCCTGCCATGGGTTAAAGTATGGACGGATCTAGTGTAGTGCTAGAATAATAATATTGTAATTGTATTAACGAGTTACTGATAAATAATCTCATCGAATTACTATTAAATAAAATTATTGATTTGTACTATGTGACGTGTTAAATAGAATTATGATAATATTGTGTTTTAGTAAAAAATCTTAGGCTATTATTATGGTTGTACAAGCAATCAAAACAGCATCTATGTTTATTTTTCTGGGAATGCTATAACCCACTCTATGTTTGTTATTGAATCACCCACCAACAAATAGAAAGTGAGGAGGAGGTTAGACACGAGATCTTTACCTTCTTCAGATCCAGGTCGACTGCTGTTGAGGGTGGATGGCTGTTTTCCTGCCCTTTCCTGCTAGCTTGGTGACGGATGAGGAGAACTTTGGTATGATTAGTCCTATGTCCAGAGAAGAGATTCGAAGGGCAGTGCTGGCCATGGCAAAGGATAAAGCTCTTGGTCCGAATAGGTTCCCTCCCTAATTTTTAGGCGGTATTGGGCCATTGTTTGTGATGAGGTGACAGAAGACGTTCCGCTATTTTTTGCTATTGGTCATATGCCGATGGCTTGGAAGAGGACCCACATTACTCTTCTTCCGAAAAGGCAAGATGCTTCTGAGCCAAGGCATTTTTGGTCCATTAGTTTGTGTATGACCATGTACAAGATTTGTGCGAAGATCTTGGTCAGCAGGATGAAGCCCGTTCTTCCCAGACTCATCAATCCTGAGTAGGGTGCTTTTGTTCGGTGTCATAGTATCTCTGACAATGTACTGATTGCACAGGAGTTTATGCATGATCTTCATAGAGCTTCTGGCCGTCGATGTCGCATGGCTATTAAGTTCGATATCGAGCGAGCTTATGATCAGGTATGTTGGAATTTTCTCCTTCATGCTTTGGAGGACTTCGGATTCCACAGATGCTGGATCAACTAGATTAGAGGATGCGTGCTTGCCCCTTCCTTTGCTATCTTGATCAATGGCACATTGACGAATTTCTTTCACTCGTCAGTCGGCCTTCACCAAAGTTGCCCCCTTTCACCCTATCTATTCATCATTTATGCTGATGCTCTTTTCAGGGCACTACGAGTGGCATCTCTTGGGCAGGCCTTACATCCCTATGTGCCAGTCCTGGAGACTCAACAAATCTCGCATTTGCTCTTTGCAGATGACTGTCTCTTATTAGGTCGGACCACCGTCCGAAATGCGATGATCTTTAGGAGGATCCTAGAGGATCATTGTGTGACTTCGGGATAGAAGGTGAACCTTCTCAAGTCGGCTGTCTACTTCAGTTCAAAGATCATGTCTCGGCATAGGTAAGTGATCCGAGGGCTATTGGGCATCTCTGAACAGATGGGTGCCCTTCGATACCTTGGGGTGCCGATTATAGGGTGGAGACTAAGGAGGACTGAGTGTCGGAACTTGGAGGTCTCGATCAGGGAGCATCTCAAAGGTTAGCAATCCAGAGTTTTATCAATGATGGCCAGGGTCACCTTAATAAGATTGGTTCTCAGTGCTGTCCCTATTTATCTATTATCTCATACCATTTGGTCGAGATCTTCTCTCTCGAAGCTCGAGCAACTCTTCAGAGAGTTTCTATGGTGATCTCATAGTAGTGGGAGAGGGGTGCACCTTCTGGCAGGGGATATGATCTGTCAATCGATCAACAAAAGGGATCTCGGTATACCATTCCTGTTGGTTAGGCGAGAGGCCTTAATTGCCAAACACACTGTGAGATTCCTGATTCAGCCAGATGGTTTGTGGAGCTCGATAATACGAGCAAGATATGGGTAGGTGTCCTTTAAGGGAGTTGCTTAAATTGACCGAAGGAGCTCCTTTTGATGGAAGGAGATGTGTTCTCATTTTCCAAATGTGATGGCCCAGACTAGCTTGATAGTGGGTAATGATCAGATGATTGATGTGATGCATGATTAGTGAATTACCGACCTTCTGCTTGTCTAGTGGCCAACCTTCATTAACTCTGAGGTGGGTGATACCCTCATGGTCAGTGATCTGATTCAGTCTAAGGGGAGGAGTTGGAACGAGCAATTGGTGACTTGTTTCTTTGGTGGCCAACTGGTCGAGAGGATTATGGCCCAGACGATTTCGATTGCTGGGAGTCTAGATGTTAGGGTCTGGTGGTCATCCTGCACTTCTAGGATGGTGACCAGGGACCTATATGATCTATACCGAGAGGAGTCGGTTGGACGGCTTAATGGTGCATGGATTTGGAGGCTCGATGCTCGTCCGAGGGTTTGCCTATTCATTTGAAAGGTGGCGTGGGATCGGCTCTCCATCAGAGCTATGTTGTAGACTCGAGGGATAGATGTCTCACCTATTTGTCCACGTTGTGGGCTGGTGGAAGAGTCACTGGATCATGTTCTCTTCCGATGTGCTCAGGCGGTTCGGGTATGGCAGCTTATTAGGCTCCTTCCTATGGTTATCCTTGGTAAGCAATCTAGTCATGTATTTGTGGAGGCCTTGTAGTGGAGTACTCAGGGTCAGGCTACGAGATTAGAGGGTATTAGGGTAGCTTATGTGGCTTATCAGATTTGGCTAGTTCAAAACACTGGCCTATTTGAGGGTAGATGTCGACGATATTTGTATTCGAGAGGATTTCTTCCCAAGCTGTTGAGATTCTGCAGTTGTCGCTGCCAGAGTCGATCCTAAGAAGTCGAGACATCTGAAACTCTCCCCTTTCTCTGATTTTCTCAGCGCTCCGTAGGGTATTCATCTCTTGGGAGCCCCCACCCCCGACCTTCCTCAAGGTCAATTTTGATGGCAGTGTTATCGGTGGACATGATGGTGCTAGTTTTGTGATTCGAGGCTCGGACTCCAGATTTATTGCGGTGGGCAGGAGTCGCCTATTTCAGACAACTGTTCCAACTGTGAAATTGCAGGCCGCATGGGAGGGCATATCCTTTGTGAGGCTGCGGCTCCAAACTGATCGTTTGATGGTGGAGGGTGATTCAGCCACGTTGTCAATTGGTTATGGAGACAGAGTGGGAGCTCAATCTCTAATTCGCTCATACATGACATCTGGCGTGTGTTTGCAGATTGCATCTTTGTCGACGTGAGATATGTATACAGAGAGACGAACAGCACTGCCGATTGGGTGGTTAGCTACGTTGCTAATCATTCTGGAGCGGATGTTTGGTCTGACGTATCAATTTTGTCGATATCTTTTCGTGACATCTTTTTTTTTTTTTTAAACTGTATTCATTCTCATTTTGTATAAATATTTTATTTTATCAAAAAAATATAATATTATGAAATTATTTGGGTTCATGATCAGATCTACCACTTTTAGCGATTGACGTACCCTTGCACCACAAGGGAGAACAGAGGCATGTTTGGTGACCTCCTCTCATGCAGTACGATAAACCATCTGCGTATCTTGATCCGTAATGATAAATATCTAAATAATTTCAAAAATTATAATGATTAAAAGTATATTAATGTATGTTACCATGTTTATTGGGCGAACAATTATTTTTAGAAAATATCCATGTGAGCCATGGCTTACAAAGTTGAACAAACTCTCTCTTCGCCTTTGGAAGGTGAGTGGTCCAACTAGCAGACCCGAATGTTTTCAATCAATAAATAGCCTCCAACTAAATAAAGATAGTGGGAATGCATGTTGAATGCCGTACCTATACCTTTCACATATATAATTTGGTATCTAGCTCAAACTCGAGTAGACTTTATTCACGGGTCTGTCTCCATATTTTGTTCTCCTTCTTTGTTTGTCTGGCATGTACCAAATCCATTTCGAAACCTCTACAAGTACTCTTATATTATATAATATTATCTATGGTATTGACAGTATCGGCGTTATAGAGATATGACCGAGGCTAGAGTTTTACTCTATATCCTTAAGATTAATTCGTCCCGCACTGATGCTCACAGTTTATGACGAATGTCTCTCAAGATACAACGATCAAACGCTTATAAAAGTAGCACTACAATTTATAAGTCCAGCGAACCAATATATAGTAGGACTCTCTCACAGAATAAAAGTAAGAAACGTGATGCAAAGAAACTCTCTAAAGATTTTTTTTTTTTATAAAGAATGTTCATACATTTATTTATAGATTTATACATATCTCTAGATCTATACGTATCTTTTGGAGAATGGACATGAGTCATATCGTGATCAGTCACAACCTTTCCACATATACACCTATTCGTATAAAATTTAAATTTCAAATAAAAAACTGCATACACAAATATCTCTAAATAAATAATAATTTATTTTATTTTTCACATAAGCCAAGCCGAGCCGACCTTTGCACATAATTTTTCATTCACATAAATAACTTGTGGATTCTACTTTAAATTAATCGTAAAGTTGGCTGGTTATCAATATTATAACCTATTTTTTTCAACAATCCTCCACATGAATAAAAATTATCTGATCAGGTCTATATCATTTTTCCAACAATTCCCCACATGAATTGTCACATCAGGTCTATCCCTCACATAAAAGGATTTCTTTTTAATGCAATAAAAATGCAGACACTTGAGAGAGTATCAAGGGAATAAGTTGCATTAGGATAGGTAGCTTGTGGCTTTGAACCTTCTTTAGTGAAACACTATCGAAATTACTAGCTAATCCATGGATATAATGTCTTGAACTGTTCAGCTGTCAATGTAAATCGAAATAATAGTGTTCACACAATTTCTTTCCAAACATTATTAGTTCTCATGGTTGTGTTCATTTTGGCCCTAAACAACTCCTAGCTTCATGAGTGCTCTAGAGAATTAAAATCTTAAATATTCTCATAGAATTGGCCCAGTTCACTCTCATATAAGTAATTCTTATTAAGAGTATCCTGCTATACCCCACACAATAGTCATGATATAAGAATTATTAAAAGCATTGCTTATCCTAACATGCTTTGCAGGCAGCACTAATCTTATAGGAATGGTAGGGAATTGAAATTCCTAATGCTACACCGAACCCATAATTTAGTTTTTTCTTTTGAACCTGGAACTTGGGATCTCCAGTCAACTAGGTTGGGTATCCATTATGAAGTTTCTTTCATCATACGCTTTCACCCCATTCCCCTCGAAGAACAGTTTACTTGATCTCTTGACAAACCTTTAGTTAATGGATCTGCAAGGTTGTCTTTGGACTTGATATAATCAATGGATATAATTCTATTTTCAAGTAACTGTTTTATGATATTATGTCTTCGACGTATATGTCTTATCATTATACATCTTATTCTGTGCTCTAGCAATAGCTGATTGACTATCACAATGTATGCATATTGCAGAAACAGGTTTAGACCAATATGGAATATCTTCTAAAAAATTACGAAGCCATTCTACTTCTTCTCCACTTTATCCAAAGCTATAAATTTAGATTTCATTGTGGATCTAGCTATACAAGTCTGTTTAGAAGATTTTCAGGATACTGCTTCACCACTAATTGTGAATACATATCCACTTGTAGATTTTTATTCTTGGTGTCTAATATTCAGTTTGTATCATAATAACCTTCAAGTACTGCTGGATATATTGTATAATGTAATCCATAATTTAAGGTGTACTTAAGGTATCTATGTTCTTGATCAATGCTTTCCAATAATCTTTACCTGGATTACTTGTAAATCTGCTCAATTTATTAATTACAAAGGCTATGTCAGGATGCATGCAATTCATAACACACATCAAACTACCAATTATACGTGAATATTCTAATTAAGATATGGGTTGTCCTGTATTCTTAGCAAGATGTAAATTTACATCTACTGAAGACTTAATAGGATAGTGTCATATTGATTGAACTTTTTCAATATTTTCTCAATATAATGAGATTGAGATAATACTAATCCATTAGAGATCTTAAAAATTTTAATCCCTAAGATGACATCCGCTGCACCCATATCTTTCATATCAAAATGTTTAGACAACATTTTCTTGGTAGCTTTGATCATGTCAATATTGCTGCCTATTATTAATATGTCATCTACGTATAAACACAATATGATATATCCTTTTGATGTGTTTTTGGTATATACACATTTGTCACATTCGTTTATTTTAAAATCATTTGACAATATTACTGTGTCAAACTTTATATGTCATTGTTTTGGTGCTTATTTTAATCCATATAAAGATTTAACAAGTCTGCACACCTTTTTCTCTTAACCAGGAGTAATGAATCCTTCAAATTGCTCCATATAGATTTCTTCTTCCAATTCACTATTTAAAAAAGCTATCTTAATATCCATTTGATGAATTTCAAGATTGTTTATTGCTGCTATTGCAATTAATATTCTTATGGATGCTATTCGAGTGACAGTGAATAAGTATCAAAAAAATTAAGATCTTCTTTTTGTTTAAAGCCTTTAGCTACCAATCTTGCTTTATATTTATCAATTGATCCATCAGCCTTTAATTTTTGTTTCAAAATCTATTTACACCCTAAAGGCTTTATACCTGATGGTAAATCTACCAATTTTCAAGTCTGATTTTGCATTATGGATTCAATTTCACTATTGATAGCTTCTTTCCAAAAAGAAGCTTCTGGTGTAGACATTGCTTCCTTAAAGGTTTGAGGTTCATTTTCTAACATATATGTTAGAAAATCAGGACCAAAAATTTTGCAATCTTAGTTCTCTTACTGTGTCTAAGTTCATCTTCAAGATCTTTATCTTGATGACTACTACTTGTAGTATCATAAGTTCTTTTTTTAGAACTCTCCTCTAACACACCTTTATTAAGAAAGATATGTTCAAAAAATGAGGCATTCCTTGATTCCATAATTATATGTACATGTATATCAGGAATGTTAAACTTATATGCAAGGAACCTGTATGCACTACTGTTATGTGCATAACCAATAAATATGCAATCAATAGTTTTCGGCCCTATTTTAATCTTTTTAGGTTCAGATATTGCTACTTTAGCTAAGCACCCCCACACTCTTAAGTATTTATAAGAAGGTTTCTATCCTTTCCATAATTTATATGGAGTTTTATCCTTCTTCTTAAGAGAAATTTTGTTGAGAATATGATTTACAGAGAGTATTGCTTCCCCCCACAAATTTTAGGGTAAACCAGAACTGATTAATATGGTATTCATCATTTTTTTTAATGTTCGATTTTTGTGTTCAGCAATACCAGTTGATTGAGGTGAATAAGGAGTAGTTGTTTGGTGAATAATATCATGTTTTTAACAGAACGTACCAAATGGTGCTTCATATTCTCCACCTCTATCACTTCTTATTGTCTTTATCTTTTTGCCAAGTTGATTCTCAACTTTTCTCTTATAGTGCTTAAATATTTCTAAGGCATCATCTTTGCTTTTAAGCAAATAGATATAATAGTATCTTATGTAATCATCAATAAAAGTAATAAAATACTTATTCCCACCTCTGGTTTGCATAAATTTTAAATCACAGATATCATGGTGAATTAAATCCAGAGATTCAGTGTTTCTTTCAATAGAGTGAAATAGTATTTTAGCTAATTTGGCTTCAACACATATTTCATATTTATAATTTGTATCTATATGATAGTTAGGCAATAATTCTAAATTTATTAATATTTTTAATAAATTAAAATTAATATGGCCTAACTGATCATGCTACAAACAAGAAGACTCCAGCAAGTAAACAGAAGTCGAACTTTTATTATCATCAAAGTTTTGAGTACAGGCATAACATTCATTTTAAATAGCCCATTCTCTATGTACCGCTTGCCCACAAACATATAATTTTAGAAAGTACAAATTTATTAGATTCAAAGACTATCTTAAATTCATGTTTGTTCAATAATGAACCAGAAATAAAATTCTTACGAATATCAGGCACATGCAGTATGTCGTTAAGAGTGAGTTCCTTGTCGGAAATCATTTTCAAAACCATCTTGCCCAGACCTACTATCTCTAAAGTTGCAGAATTGCCCATGAATAATTTTCTGCCACAAATTGCTTTATAAAAAGAAAACATACTCTTATCAAAAACATATGTCTGGTGGCATCGATGTCAACATACCACTCTCTAGGATTATCAACCATATTGGCCTCAAAGACTATAGCAAACAGCATCAGATCAGAGACTTTCTTGGATAAAATATCCTAGTCACATTGGTTTGATCCTTTGGTTTCTTTCTCTTGGACCTGCAATCTTTTGTCTTATGTTCTTATTTCTGACACACATAGTACTTTCCATTAAATTTCTTGAACTTCTGTTGTGTGGGCCATCACTTGGGTACTTTCTTTTTTTAGAAGTTTTCTTGTTGGTCTGTCCTTCCATAAGATTTGCTCTAATCTTTGTGGACACATCTACAGACTTGTTGTCGTTCTTCTTGTTGTCTTTCTCAATGCGCAGCTTCACAATGAGATCTTCAATACCCATTTCTTTGCGCTTATATTTGAGATAATTCTTGAAATCTTTCCAGGATGGTGGCAGTTCAATGATAGCTGCCACTTGAAAGGATTCACTAAAAAACATCTTCTCAGCATGGATATCATGAAGAATGATTTGAAGCTCCTGCACTTGATCCATGACTATTTTAGAATCAACCATCTTGCAATCCAGAAATTTACTGACCACAAACTTTTTATGACCAACATCTTCTATCTTATATTTCTTGTCTAAAGATTCCCATAATTCTTTGGCAGTAGTAATGGGACTATACACATTGTATAGTGTATTTTCCAATCCATTTAGAATATAGTTCTTGCATAAAAAATCTGAATATTTCCATACATCAACGGCGGCCACAACTTGCTTGTCCGTTTGACCCTCTTTTAGAACAGAGGCATCTTCTTTCAAAACCTTGACCAAGTTGAGGTGGTCAAGTAAAATAGCATCTTTTGTTGCCACCTTTTGAAGTCAGTTCCAGTGAACTTTTCTGACTTCTCAAGCTTCACAGAAGTAGTAAATGAAATTGTAGTGGATGCCATCTCAATCAAACAGAATCACCAACAAAAGATGCAGAATTAGTTTTAAGATTGTTGTCTATGGTATTGACAGTATCGGTATTATAGAGATATGACCGAGGCTAAAGTTTTACTCTATATCCTTAAGACTAATTTGTCCCGCACTGATGCTCACGTTTATGACGAATTTCTTCCAAGATACAATGATCAAACTCTTATGAAAGTAGCACTACAATTCATAAGCCCACGAACCAATATATAGTAGGACTCTCTTACAGAATAAAAATAAAATACATGATGCAAAGAAACTCTTTTTTTTTTTACAAAGAATGTTATACATTTATTTATAGATTTGTACATGTCTCTAAATCTGTACGTATCTTTTGCAGAATAACATGAGTCATATCGTGATCACTCACAATCTTTTCACGTATACACCTATTCATACAAAATTTAAATTTCAAACGAAAAATTACATACACAAATATCTCTAAATAAATAAAAATTTATTTTATTTTTTACATAAATCAAATCGAGCCGGTCTTTGCACACAATTTTTCATTCATATAAAAAAAAATTTATGAGTTCAATTTTAAATTAATCATAAAGTTGGTGGTTATCAATATTATAATCTATTTTTTTAATATATAATAAATATCTGCTACATAATATGAGAAAGAAAGGTATTCTACATATTTTTTTTTAAAATATTTTTTTATTAATTATATAAATCATGAAATGTTAAGTTAAAAAAAAAAGAGGTCATCCATCTCATCTTCGTTTATAGAAGTCATATGAGTTGCACGTCCATACATGAGCGCAATATCGCCCTGGATTGATGCCTGGTACCACCTTTTCCGGTTTCCATTTCCTACCATTTCTTCACCCATACGGGCACATGCATTGCATGATCCCATCTGTTTTTTTTTTTTTTTTAATATCCCATCTGATTTTTCCAATATAAAAACACGAGACAAGCCAAGAGAATTTCTGTCGTTCTTGGTGTCGCCCGTCGTCATTGTTGGGAGGGGGTGCTCCCGGTCTTCTCAAACAAGGAGGGAGGCCGCTAATAAATTGCGGTTATTCCCCCCTGGACCACACGTATCGGTGACTGTTTTTAATTTTCAATTGCTCGGGAATAATGTACGGGAATCCTCTTCTCCCAAGGGAAGCTTTTTTTTTTTTTTTTTGTCAATTTTTCTCACTCATTCCAGCGGCTCCTAAACCTTTGACAGCCGCGGTAATCCCTCGGGGCATTACCGCTGGTAACCAGGCGGGGGCTTGTTGGGTATTTCCTTTTCTCCCAAAGCGACACAAGTACTCTGTGGAGTTCGAGACCCTGTGGGGCAGGAGAAATTATTGCATGCATCAGAAGTAGCGTGGCGTGTTATCTGCACGGAAGAAGAGAGCAGCGCATATATATATATATATATATATATATATATATATATATATTAAAAATTAAAAAAATAAATAATTTTTAAAAATATTTAAACAATTTAAATAATCACGATACTCATATGAATCCTTAGTATGGATTCAAAAATTATTATTATATTTTTTTATCTCTCACATTAAATTATTTTTTTTATTTGATATATTTTCTATACATATATATATTTATATATATAATAAAATTATTTCATCCCACTCTAAAATGAAAATTTAAATCCAAATCAGCAAAACAAGGTGGTTTCTGTCTCCTCTTTTTTTCCTCAGGTACGTTTATTCGCATGTTCCTATCGAGTAGGTGATGCGTGCTGAACATGTCCTTGAATTAGATCATGAATATCAAAAAAAAAAGGAATCCAATGCAGGAACCACGCATACCATCCGAACAGGGGAGCTGAACGAAAGAAATCCTTCCCCGCTCGGATTTTTTAATTTTTTATTTCCAAAAATACTCCTTTCTCAACTTATTTTTCAAATTATTTTTTAAAATTAATATTTTATTATCATTATTTTAAAAATTTAAATAATATTTTATTATTATTTTAAAAAACTATTTTTTATTATAAAAACTTTCTATTTTAAATTTTTTAATAATTTATTATTATTATTATTTATTATTTTTTTTTCTCTTCTTCCGCATGTCACGTCCCTCCAACCTCGGCTGTTTCGTGCATCCTACCCTACACGGCACCTTATCCGTCGCACTCTGACACTGCTCTCAGCCATCCACACCACCCTTACACCACCTGTTGGCCCCCGACGAACTTGCACCCCACGCCCTCCGCAGTCGTTTCCATTGCCGATTTCACCCACTTGCATTGCCGTCCTCATCCACCCCATCGATTTCTCACACCCTACTTCTCGTAGCACCTCACGCAGCCCTCTGGCCATCCGCACCACCTTCCGATGCTGCATCACACCTCCAACTATCTGCGCCATCTTCGATTGCTCGCGGCTTCGCCACCCTCATCCAGCACGTCCCTCGATGTGCATCCAGTGTGTGGGAGAGAAGAGAAATTACGAATGGGCTCAGAGTCCAGTGAAATTGTGGTCCAAATGATAATTTTATGAAAATATCAATCCAAACGATGGTTTCATTGAAATCACGGATTTAAGTAATGATGTAAGTTCTATCTACCTCATTTTCGGTTAGATTTGAAGCAAACTTAGGTGGCCGTGAAATCACCGCTTCAAATGATGATTTCATACGTGGAAGATATTATAAAAATTAAATTCAAAATGAGGTATTTTTAAAATTATTTAATAAAAAATTATAAAAAAAAATTTCTTACGTATCTACGATGCTTGCTAATTTTTTTTAATTTTTATTTTATTTTTTTGCTTGGACCTGCGGAACGAGAATACCCTTTCCACGTAACTGCTGAGTCCTCCGTGTACGTGATAGATGAGATTGACTCCCTAAATCCCTTGAACTCTGAGATCAGGGCATATGAACTTTCAGACATCCCCACTTTTCTCCAAAATAAAAAATAATCAGAAAAAGGAAAATCGACCATCCCGGTGTCCACATCTCTAGTCGCATCACAGGGCTCCACATCTGTAATCGCATCACAGGGCTTCCTATCAATGCCGGTCAGTCAAGAACCATTCTCTATGCTCCATCCGGACAGAACGATCGTTCGATAGACTGCTGCTAGTTTATTACGGTGTTGACGATCATGAAAAGGGCAGCATTGCCATCCTAATTATCTATTAAAAATCTTAACATGATTTCAGACGACCATAAAATTTTAGATGGTCTAATAATTTTAAAGATCACATGGCTATAGATAGTATTAAAACAATACAATCGACTTCTAACTCCGATCTTACATCAATCGAATGAACATATTACGTCGACTCACAATCGATTGATCGACCGGCAGTCGGCTGCTATCAACCAGTAATGGATAATTTGATTAACCTCCGACTGAAGACCATCGGTATATCAGAGTTATCGATCGATGTTCATTCGGATCTTCAAGGCTACCGACTTATCACTATTACCGATGTATAGTCGACCTATCTTCTCAACATACTCTAACCGTTATGAACGGTTATCGACTACGTGTCACTATTATTAGTGAAAATAAACAACCCATTAACTTCAAGATTATGGTCTGATAATTTAGCACCATAAAAAGTGAGATCATGTGCTGAACGGTTACATCATAATCATCTATAAAAAAGAGGTAAAAGAAAGCACGGATAAGATAATTCTGAGCAAAGACTCAGCCATTTCAAATTCTCTTTATCTACTGTTCACCAACCCCCTCTCTGACTTAAGCATCGGAGGTTCCCCGTCGGATATAATTTCGATCTGTGAGAACTTCGTCTTGCAGATGCTCTTCACCGGCGATGGATGCAATAGAAAATTACCGCAACAGATTGGCGCGCCAGGTAGGGAGCAGACTACAATCAACCATGCCGAAAATCAGAGCTCAATACTGAACTGGATCGACGAGGTAGTCTTCCTATCGGAAAGATGTTCCTCCCCCACCTCCAGTGGCAGAGCCCAATTCTTCGCATCCTGTGGTCACCACAGATGCACAGATTGCTGCACTCATGCAGCAAATGAAGGTTTTAACAGAGGCGATTCAAAGCCTCCAGCAGCCGCAAACCCAGCTGCAGCAGCAGCCACCGGTGGCTCAGTCAATGCCATCCAGGCACAGCCGCCATCCTTTACGGCGCTCACCCTCCTCATCTCCGGAGTGGCAACCGTCTCGACACTCCCACCGAGATGGACAACCGCATTCTAGGCACTCCCATCATGCCATCCATCATTCACGGCATTCTTCCTCTCTTTCCCATCTATACAGTATTAGAAAGGAAAAATGATCGCGGATGCCTTCTGCTTCTCCTTCCAGCTCTTTAAGGGTTCTACCTCAGGAGTTTTTCAGTAACGACGGCTTGACGACTACGAACGTAAGTTCAAAAAAATTGATCGTCAGCTTGCCTGACTTCAGGTGGAAGGTCAGAAGTCTTCCAATGACTACGACTTCCACACTGCCCAGCCTCTCTTTCGGTGCATTTTGGATGAACCGATTCCATCTCAGTTCAAGATGCCGCAAATGGAGTCATACGATGGCTCCACTGATCCGATCGACCATCTGGAGAGCTATAAGACTCTCATGATGATTCAGGAGATAACCGACGTCCTCTTATACATTGACTTTCCGACGACTCTTCGGAAGGTTGCTCGAGCATGGTATCTGAACTTCAGCCGGGGAGCATCAACTCTTTCGAGCAGCTTGATCATTCTTTCTTGGCCCACTTCAGTACTAGCCGAAGGCCATCGCGGATATCAAACAATCTCTTCTCAATCAAACAAGGTGAGACAGAGACTGTGAGGATTTCGTGGTTCGATTTAATACGGCCACACTTGAGGTCAGGGACCTCAATGAAGATATGGCCATATCGATCATGAAAAAGAGTTTGAGGGGATCGAGATTCACCTACTCTCTAGATAAGACTCTCTCTCAGACCTATGCTGAACTTCTGGAGTGCGCGTACAAGTACATTCACATGGATGAAACTGCTTCTGATCAACGTCAGATAGATGAAAAAGGTCAGAAGAAGAAACAAAAGAAAAGTGAAGCTCCGATCGAATCAAGTAGGTCGACTATCAACAAACGAGCTTCACCTCGACTATGGAGTATGAAGCCGAATAACTATGGCAGGTATGACTCTTACACTCCTCTCTCTACTCTTTGTGCGCAGATCCTGATGGAGATCGAAAGAGAAGAGTACTTACGACACCCCCACCAATGAAAGCACCATCGAGGAGTCGAGACAGAAAAAAGTACTGTCGGTTCTATCGTGATCATGGTCACAATACTAAATAGTACATCCAGCTCAGGGATGAGATAGAGGTTCTGATTCGATGAGGCTATCTCAAAAAATTCTGACATGATTGCCCGACTCAACCTCCCATCGATAAACAACCTCAGCCACAAGCTGAGGAGACACTTAACAATCGACCAACGATGGGAGTAATCAACATGATCTCCGGACGATAGAAGAACTAGGGGGCAACTTCTGAAGAAGAGTGGATGAAGAAATGACAACTCGATAATATAATTATTTTTTCGAAAGATGATGTTTGGAGAATACAAACTCTCCATTATGATACTGTCGTTGTTTTGGCAACGATATCAAATTATGATGTAAAAAGAATTTTAGTGGATAATAGAAGCTCAACGGATATTTTGTTTTACTTGACTTTCTTCCGAATGCGACTACCGACGGATCAACTCAGAAAAGTCTCGACGCTGTTAGTCGGCTTCACTGGAGATGCAGTTACTGTGAAAGGAGAAATTACTTTCCCATTAACCGCAAGAACTGAATCACAATAGAATACTTTCTCATGACATTCACAGTTGTCCGAGTTCTCTCAGCTTATAATGCCATACTTGAATGATCTGGACTTAATGCTCTGAGAGCAGTAGTCTCAACTCATCATCTACTAGTCTGATTTTCGATAAAAAATAGAGTCAGAGAGATGCATGGCGATCAACAATTTGTCCGACGCTGCTTCTTGATTTCCACACAAAATAATCAATCTAAAGACTCTTTGTCTATTGATAAATTAGATCAAAGAAAAAATGAAAAAAGATGTGAACCAGCTGAGCAACTGATTTTCATCCCACTAAAAGAAGAGGATCCTGAAAAGATAGTCCAAATTGAATCGCAGCTGCCTGGTCCAAAACGACAGC
Organism: Elaeis guineensis; assembly: GCF_000442705.2. Lineage (NCBI taxonomy): Eukaryota > Viridiplantae > Streptophyta > Magnoliopsida > Arecales > Arecaceae > Elaeis > Elaeis guineensis. Next base: position 74,815,253 of record NC_026007.2, on the reverse strand, counting down.
AGCTAACAAATCTACTCAGAGCGAACGCTGACATTTTCGCTTGGTCGGCTACTGACATGCCAGGTATTCCTCCAGAGATAATAACTCATCGGCTAAACATTGACCCAAAGGTTAAACCGGTGAGATAAAAAAAAAGATCTTTTGCTCTTGAAATACAGAAGGTCATCGATGAAGAAGTTGACAAGCTACTCACAGTTGACTTCATCAGAGAAGCTACCTATCTCGATTGACTCGTCAATGTAGTGATGGTGAGAAAAGTCAATAAAAAATGGAGAATCTGCATCGACTATATAAATTTGAATGAAACTTATCCGAAGGAAGTTTTTCATTGTCAAAAATTGATCAATTAGTTGACTTTGGGGCACCAACTCTTAAGCTTCATAGATGCCTTTGCAGACTACAATCAAATTCGGATGGCATCCGAAGATGAGGAGCACACAGCCTTCATAACCGATAAATGCATCTACTGCTATAAAGTAATGCTTTTCAGTTAAAAAAATGCCAGAGCCACATATCAACGGCTAGTTAATAAAATCTTCAAGATAAAGATCGGGCGAAATATGAAAATTCATGCGGACGACATGCTCGTGAAAAACCCTTAAACTACTGATCATGTTAGAGATCTAGAAGAACCCTTCAGCACACTTCGACGATATCAATTGAAGTTGAATCCAACAAAGTGTACATTCGAGTAACTTCTGGAAAGTTCCTCAGATTTTTCGTGTCACAACGAAGAATCAGGTCAATCTCGAGAAAATAAAAGCTATGATCAACATGAAGTATCCAAGCTTCAAGAAAAAAATACAGTAGCTCAATGGAAGGATCGCCGCACTCAGCCGATTCATCTCAAGATTGACAGAAAAATGCTTATCCTTTTTTAAAATTTTAAGGCAAGCAAAAGACTTCTCATGGTTAGATGAGTACCGACAGCCTTTCGAGGATCTGAAAAATACCTTGCATCTCCATCATTGCTTACAAAATCAAAGATCGGAGAAATTTTGTATGTCTACTTGACAACATCGATGGAGGCAGTTAGTTCGATACTCGTCCAAGAGGATGAAAATCAAATTCAACGATTGATATACTACACTAACAAGGTGATTCACAATGCTGAAGTAAGATATTCAAGAGCAGAAAAAATGATCTACGCTCTGATCATATCATCACAGTGACTTCGTCCATACTTTCAAGCACACTCTATTGTCGTCTTGACAGATCAATCATTGAAGGCAATCTTATACCGATCTGATATGTCGGGTTGAATGATAAAGTGGGCAATAAAGCTTGACAAATTTGATATACAATATCGCCTACGTCAATCAATGAAGGGCAAGTTCTGGCTGACTTCATCGCCGAATGTACAATACCTGACAATAATCCTAAGGATAGAGCTAACAACAAAATAAAGCCAGTTGAAACCTCCGAGCCTGACTTAACGTCGGCATGGGTGCTATATATTGATGGAGCATCTAATGCACAAGACAGTGGGGCTGGTCTCATCCTCACCAATTTTGAAGGGGTTATAACTAAATATATCCTTCGATTTAATTTCAAAGCTTCGAATAATCAAGCCGAATATGAAGCACTCCTAGCCGGATTAAAAATTACTAAAGAGCTTGATATTGACAGCCTGAAGGTCTTCACCAACTCATAATTGATTGCTGGATAGATCAAGGGTGAATTTGAAGCTCGAGATCCCATTATGATGAAATATCTTCAGAAGGTGAAAGATCTAATATCAACCCTAAAGTACTTTGAGATCTTTCACATCCCAAGAACAGAAAATGCTCGAGCCAATGCACTTTCATGACTCGCAACCACTTCCTTCAACTCGTTGGGTCAGATATTCATCGAATACCTTGAACAATCGAGTATTAATAAAGTCGAGGAAGTGCTATAAATCAATGATGAGCCAAGCTGGATAGATCCGATTATCCAGTACTTGATTGATGAAACTCTTCCTACAGATCCCTCAAAAGCCAAATGACTTAGATTGACGGCCTCACAATACATTTTGATTAACGATCAATTATATAAGAAGTTGTTCTCTCTTCTCTTACTGAAGTGTTTGGGGCCGATAGATACTGACTATGCACTCAAAAAAGTTCACAAAAGAATTTGTGGAAATCACTTGGGAGGCAAATCTTTAGCTTACAAGATCTTATGGCAAGGATATTACTGGCCCACTATGAAGAAAGATGTAGCTGAACTTGTCCGAAGACGTGAACCATGTCAGAAATATGTAAATATACAACACCAACCAGCCAGTCAGTTGACATCAATTATTGCACTATGGCCCTTCGCACAATGAGAAATTAACATACTTGGTCTTTTCCCTCCAGCATCTGGTCAAAGAAAGTTCATAGTGATTGTCATCGATTACTTCATCAAATGGGTAGAAGCTGAACCTCTGACACAAATCACTGAAAGTAAGATTGAAGATCTTATTCAGAAATCAATCATATGTAGATTTGATCTACCACACATTATCATCACTGACAATGGTCGATAATTCGACAATCAGAACTTCAAAGAGTTCTGTACAAAATTTTAAATTACACACAAATCACATTAATCGACTATCCACAATCCAATGGTGAAGTGGAAGTGACAAATCGAACAATCCTGCATAGACTCAAAATCAAACTGAATGAAGCTAAAGATCTCTGGGTGGAAGGCTATATCCGATCTTATGGCATACTGAATGACTCCTCGTATACCAATGAGAGAATCGCATTTAATCTGACTTATGAAAAAGAAGTGATGATCCCACTTGAGATCAGACTACCATCAATAAGAGTAGAACAATACAATGAGCCGAGCAATTCAGAATGTCGGAGAGTCGATCTAGACTTACTTTCAGAAATCCGACGGTAAGCTCAAGTTCGGATGGCAGTATATCGGCAAAGAGTAGTCCGGTATTATAATGCACAAGTTAGGCCGAAGATCTTTCGTCCAGGAAACCTGGTCCTAAAAAAGACAAAAATCTCAAAATCTTTGGATCAGGAGAAATTATCTTCAAATTGAGAAGGACTCTACAGAATAATTGAAAAATTTTGATCGGATACATATCGGCTGAAAACTTTTGAAGGATAACTATTCCACGAATGTGAAATGTGAAATGACTATTTATGCTGACTTAATTTTAACTAAGCGAAATATTATGTCAATACGACCCAGGTCGGATTGGAATTATACCAACTTGACTACGGTCGGTCGAAGGATATTCGACTTGCCATCGATTATCAAATAACTAGACATACTAATTTGACTACGATCGGTCAAAGAATATTGACTTATTACCGTTTATCCTAATATCTAAAAAGTATGTCAACGGATATTGACTAACGGATAATTTTACAAGTACTACTGAATGTTCGGCTTGCTGATCGATATTCAGTAGTCATAATAATTCTACAACATTGCAAATATATAAGGAAAGAAAGAATCTGTGCTTAGAATTTTTTTTTTCATTCATTGAAAAGAAGATTACAAAATTAGATCAAAGTCCGATTACAAAAATTTTGATTACAAAAAAAAAATAAAAATATTACATCGATCACCAATCGTCATCTCCATCTTCTTGCTCCGACGCAGCATCGGTGACTGGGACATCTTCTGGTACAGTCGGTGCAACATCTTTAGTCAGCATAGTCCCTTCTTCGGCAGCTTCATCTTTCGATGCAGGAGGGATAATGCAGCTTAAGTCCAGATCTAGATACAACTTTCGATCGAATCTTAGTCGTCCTCATATCCACTCAATAAGAGGTGAACCTGTCTTCGAGGATTTCTTCCTTGAACTCTTCTAAGTTTTTGAAGTTCTCGATGGCTTCTTTTGCCGACTCTACTTCCATTTTCACCAGCTCAACGTCAGCTCTCACGAAAACTGACTCATCATCGGCCAGTGCCAACCTTTTCAGGGTGGCCCGATGTTTTCCACATTCAGCTTCGAGTTCTTCAATGCAACCATCTCTTTCTCGTCAAAATCGGTGGATAGAATCTTTTTGCTCTTGATCTGCAGCTCAAGAGATGAAACATTTTGACGAGCCGACCCAAGTTCTGCTCCAGAAGATTGTAGAACGGCGATCAAGCAAGAGACTTCTTCTTGAAGCTTTGCTTCCCACTCAGTTGCCGTCTGGAGTTATTCAAGGGCAGCTGTCTTTCGACATTAGCAGCCGTCACTTTGTCCATCCATGACCGATGGAAGTCGATAATTTTTTGATAACCGACCTCCAGGTCATGCATGTCATGTGTCCACTGAAAGTAGAAGATGAATCAAGTCAGATCAGATCAAAAAAAAAAGAAATGTTGAAGAACTTACCCCGAGTATCATCGGATAAAAGGAGGAAAACATCTCGACGATGGTCTGGTTCTTCCTATTTTCTCGATCAATCGGGAGAAGGGCAGCTTCGATGAGCCTTCTGGCCAATGCTGGATTGGCCAAGGCTGACTCACCCTCAGATATCTGGATGTCGATGAGTGTCGGAAGACCTTCAGTCGACCCATCATCGGTCGAAGTTGTTGGAGCCTTCCCCCGATCCCTAGTCGGCAGCCTCGTGCTTGAGAACGCAGAGAAGTCGACGCTCGACTGTGCCCGAGAAGGTTCCACTGTCGGAATGGTTGGCGCAACGTGGATTGTTCTGGTTTGACTGTGACTTCTGCCTCGCCCGAACCTCTATTGATGGAGACATCGATGGAACTGAAACAGCTCCATCTTCTCTTACCACCCCATCTTCAGTGGACGGCATTTCAGGGAGCATTGTCGGGGTCGACAACGCCAAGATCGGTTCGGGAATCATCTCCGACGGGATGTCGGATTCCTACGATTCCCTCACTAGTAGAGTAGTTATCTGACCCTTCTTCGATGGTCGGGAGGGTCCAGCTTTAGATGCTGCTTTCTTCTTGACAGTATGCTGACGAATATCAGCAGCCGACACTCGTACCCTCGGCTGCATAGCTGCAATCAGAATAAAAAAATTAGTGCAATTCAAAAACAAACAAAAGTAAAAATAAAAGTGGTCAACTATGCTATACCTAAGGAGATGACCGAATTAAGACCGACATTGTAGAGAGCTTATTCGATCAACAGCTCTCTTTGCGATGGAACTGCCATGTCCTTCAATCGATGAAAATCTTTTCGATCATCGATCTTCATCGACTATTCTCGTGGGAGCCGGTCTTCGGATCACCCCAGCACGAAGGAAAGCCCCAGGGAGAAGAAGAAGAAACAAAAAAGAATTGATTCTTCCATCCATGAATAGACGATGGAAGATCGATAATAAAAGAAAGGCCTTTTCTTGGGTTGAAGAATCACCAACCTTTGGCCTTCGAATGGGGACGAAAGACAAAAAAAGTTCGAAAGAGAGAAGGACGAGGTTCAGTCGGTATGAGCCGGCAGAGCAAAGCACAACTAATGATCAGCCAGATAGAGTTGGAAGCCAACTGAGCAGGATAGAGACCGTAATAGTCAAGGAGATTCCGGATGAACTCTGAAATCGAGAACTGAAGATCGATCTGAAGGTCTTCAACGTAGAATGCAACCTGGTCTGGAGGAGGAGAGTTCACCCGACCATCGGAGTCAGGAGCGAAGAGCTGATACTGCTTCGGGATACAATACTGCTCCCGAAGTCGATCAACATTGGGTCCGGATAGAGAAGAAAAGCCTCCACTTTCGAATCCGAAAGAGAGTCGTCGGTTGGATTCACTAACCGGCTATCCCGAGAAGAAGAAGCCCTAGCCATGAAGATGAAAAAACTAGAGAAAACCCTAAAATGAAAATCTAAAAGAGAGAAGGACCCAAGGAGAAGGATGAAAAAAATTTGAACTGAAAGCCAAAAAGGGGCGGAGAGGAGACCCTGGAGCTCTGGTACTAGGGTGATCTTCCAACAGAACTTTTCGTAGTAGAGGATGATGATAAAATGTAAAGTAAAAATTTGACTAAAAGTGCTTCTATATATATAAGATTCCTCAACGGCTAGGATAAAATCTGTCAAATCTAGATTTCATCAGATGACGACACGTGGCAACATCCAAACTGACCATTAGTCAGATGGTTCGACCTTTTGCTTCTGATTGTACTATCTCATCGTTATCCGTGTGAACAGCTTCGACTCACTAATGTTCGGACACATAGCCAAGATCTCCTAGTCAGAATCAAATCGTCTGGCACCGAATTATCTTCCTGAAACGACGTCCGGTGTCAAATTGTCTTATCAAAATGATAACCCAATAATGATTTCACAGCTATCAAAATAGCAAAACAATCGAAGATTTCTCATATTCTAAAAACTCATAAAGGCCAGCAGCAGAGTCGGGACTCGAGGCAACACGTGACGACTCCCTTCGTCTAACATGACAGACCACGTGATGATATACACGTCGGACCACTTTGGACTTAAGAGTGGGGCCAACTATTGAGACAATACATCCGACCTTCGACTCTGACCCTATATCGGTCGAATAAACACATTACGCCAACTCACAAGTGGTTGACCGATCGACAGTCAGCTACTATCAATCAACAATGGACAATTTGGTTAACATCCGATCAAAAATCATCGGCATATCAGAGTTACCGACTGATGTTCATTCGGATATCCAAGACTACCGACTTAGCACTATTACTGACATATAGTCAGCCTATCTTCTCAACATACCCTAATCATTATGAACGTTATCGACTAGATGTCACGATCATTAGTGAAAATAAACAACCCATTAACTCCATGCTTATGGTCCGATAATTTTGTACCATAAAAAGCGAGACCACGTGTTCGACGGTTACATCAGAATCATCTATAAAAATGGAGGTAAAGAAACAGCACGGATAAGAAATTCTGAGCAAAGACTCTGCCATTTCAAATTCTCTTTATCTGCTGTTCACTAACTCCTTCTATGACTTAAGCATCAGAAAATTTTCGTCGGACATAATTTTGATCTGTAAGGACTTCATCTTGCAGATGCTTTTCACTGGCGATGAGTGCAACAAGGGATTGGCTGAACAGATAGTAATCCATAATATTTTTTTTCGTTAGTGATTCTTCGTTAGTCTATATTATCTTTCTTATATATAGAGCATATATATTATTATATATAATATTTGAGATATATTGAATGTGATAGGAAGAAAATTTAGTTTTCTTTTGTTTTTTTTTTTTTTTTTCAAACAGATATCAAAACCACGATGTTCCAAAATCATACTAACATAAAAGAGTAGAAAAGTTCATATACAACTTTACAAAATAAACAGATAAATAGGGAGAAGAAAATCTCTAATAAAGCATGAGTCATACTTCACAAATAGACATACAAGATAAATGTAGTTGTGCAATCAATCCCTTCCGAGCAATCTTAATTGACTATATATACTAAAGTCCAGCCCAATAATCACTTGAGATCAACTATCTAACTTTTAACTGCTTTAAGAGAAATTCTTTGTGCACAACAGGTGGTGTAAAAAATTCGATGTAAAGTACACCATCTTATCTCATTGGTCTACGTAATCACTATTTTTCAACATGCATTTAACATCTGCAATTTTATCTTTCATTTGAAATTTTGAATAACGAAAATATCTATATTTTTTGAAAAAAATTATGATATTTTATATCCATATTATGATATCTTGCTTGCAGGAAGTCATAATTAATATGAAAAAATTATAATTTGATGCAGGATGTCATAATATACCACAAGATGTCATAATTTTTTCTAAAGAACAGATGCATTTTTGTCATTCAAAATTTTTAAACGAAAAAATGAAATTGTAGGCATTAAATACGCATTGAAAAGTGGTTAGATAAAAAAAAATTCTTTCTATTTTATGACATCTTAAGCCATATTATGATATCTTACATGTAAAAAATTATAATTTGATAAAAAATATCATAATATGCTAGAATGTCATAATTTTTTGGATCTATTATGACATCCTGCGTATAGAAAAATATAATTTAACATAAAATTTTATAATATATTATAAGATGTTATAAATTTTTTGAAATAAAAAATATTTTTATTATTTAAAATTTTAAATAAAAAAATTATAAATATTAAATTTATATTAAAAATAATAATTATATGGATTCTCTATGCCGGCGGTGCACTCCTCGGATTCTCCGTGCCGCCGGCGGTGCACAAAGGATTTCCCACCGTTTTTCGGTCCAGCTTGTTCGATTTTTTCCTGGCATACGGTAGGATCGTTTGATGTTCTTTTTCGCTTTCTGTAATTGTACTGCATGCGTGGGAGAGATGACTTTAGTTGGAGTTGATTTTTGATTCGAAGGGAACGTTGACTGGGTAACCGGATCCGAGTTGGACATCCGATCCTTACTCAAATATAAAACATCCCCGACACCGTAAGAGGGCAATCTTGTATCGTGAAATATTATTTCTACCTCTCCCTTCCACGGATAAATGAAGCGCTTCAATTTATTGTCCATATTTATCTAAAAAAAAAGGATAGTTGTCTGGTACGAATCGGTTAGGTTATATCTCCAATGCATGCACATGATATTGTACGGATACTTCAGGTACTTGTACGATCTTTTACTATTTATTATGCAGCAATATGCAATCGAAGAAGCAACAAATAGCTAGACACTTCTGATGATATAGGGACCATATATACACCCTATGCTTCTTCTTCTTCAGATTTTATCAATCAATTAGAATTGTTTACTATTGTTGTTGTTTTAGATTCTTTTTTCTTTTCATTTAATTCATGAGATTTGTAAAGGCATCTTTCTTTCTCAGAAAATAAGAAACACCTAAATAAAAAAATTTTGGTTGCCCTGACTCTAAGGGAGCAGCCAAAATATAATCTCTTTTTCTTTTTTTTTTTCCATGAGATGGACAACTCATGTTAATCTAGCATGAATATATTAAATAAAATCACAAAATAATATGTACGAAGAATAGTGAATCTACCGTTAATTTGATCCACAACACTTCACTAAAATGCTATACCACATAGAAGGCCATCTAATTCGAAACTATTCATAAAAAGAGTCATACTCTCTAGCCATCCTCCAAATTATATCCTATAAAAGGGCTTGTTTAGATATACCCATGCATCTTTTAACTCTTAGCTTGACTTAAAAAATTGAGAAATCAAAGATTTGGCTCTGATTGGCAGTCGTGAGTTTAGATTTTAGATCTTTGATCACAAATCCCGCTCTACATTTGCTACCACCATTTATCAAAAAGTAGCTATGCATAAAAATTCAAAGCACTATCTTGCATGACTAGGTTGCAAAACCTATCAAATTGCAAATAATAGACGGTGGACATTGTAAACCGATTTTGGTATTTTTGCAATCAGAACTATATAGCTCTAAAATAGCTAACTAATGAAGAGTGGGAGTATAGGTCGCAACCATGTTGGTTTGGTTCCAATCTGAATTGAGTAGGATACAAGAAAGACAAAAATCTATCAATCTGAACCTGATATATTAATCAAATGAATCTAAAATTCAGAGCGAAACTTGATCATATTATCAAACAAATAATTAAAATCACATATAAAAAATTAAATCGAGTTAAATGGGTCAAGCATTGCAACGTCTCACGCTGATAGTAGTCATGAAAAGAGTTACAGCTAGGCCACATTATTCGCAGACCACTTGGGGCATGCTTAGCTCCACCAACTCGCGCAAGCTAATTACCACCATATGGATGTGGAGAGTCCTTTTCTTAAATAATATAAAAAAAAATTAATTATCAAAATAATTTAAGTTTGAACTTATTTACCGAATTGATGCAGAAATAATAAAATACCATTTTGCATGGCATTTTATCATGCCACGTCATCCTCCCATTTCTCCCCATTTTCCACGTGGGCTAGGCGAGGAAAAAAAAATAGAAACGCCATATCATTTGGCGCTTTTAATTATTCCTCCAAAAAAAAAAAGATAAAAAATTTAAAATTAAAATTTTAAATTTATAAAAAAATAAAAATTATAATTTTGATAAAAAAATTATCATTTCGAATTAGTATCCTCATTTCAAATTATCTTTTAAAAAAATTATTAAAAATAATTATAAAAAAATTAAAAATATCATAAAAAAGCATTGAAAAGAAATAGAAATTATAATTCAAAATGTTAAGAAAATAAAAATTTTAATTTTAATTCAAATAAAAATCATCATTTCAAATTACAATCTTCTTTTGAAATTAATTTTTTTTAAAAATATCATAAAAAAATTAAAAAATTATTAAAAAAATAAGAAAAAAAATAAAAATTATAATTTTAAATAAATTTTTAAAAATAAAAATTCAAATTTTAATTAAAATAAAAAATAAATTTAAATTATTTTTTCATTTAAAATTAATTTTTTTAAAAAATATGTAAAAAAAATATCTAAAAAAATCTTAAAAATTTTAAAAAATAAAGAATACATTAAAAATTGAGAAAGAAATCAGAAAAAATAAAAATTATAATTTTGAATATAAAGAAATAAAAATTTTAATTTTAATTCAAATAAAAACCATCATTTTAAATTACTTTCCCCATTTCAAAATATCTTTTTAAAAAAATATCTGAAAAAAATTTTTGAAAAAAAAATAAAAATACCATAAAAAAGAATTTAAAAGAAATATAAATTATAATTCTAAAATTTAGAATTATATTTATTTTATTTTCTTAAAATTTAGAATTATAATTTATATTTCTTTTAAATTCTTTTTTATGATATTTTTATTTTTTTTCAACAATTTTTTTCAGATATTTTTTTAAAAAGATATTTTGAAATGGAGAAAGTAATTTGAAATGATGATTTTTATTTGAATTAAAATTAAAATTTTTATTTCTTTATATTCAAAATTATAATTTTTATTTTTTCTGATTTCTTTCTCAATTTTTTTATGATATTCTTTATTTTTTAAAATTTTTAAGATTTTTTTAGATATTTTTTTACATATTTTTTTAAAAAAATTAATTTTAAATGAAGAAAATAATTTAAATTTATTTTTTATTTTAATTAAAATTAAAATTTTTATTTTTAAAAATTTATTTAAAATTATAATTTTTATTTTTTTCTTATTTTTTTAATAATTTTTAAATTTTTTTATGATATTTTTTAAAAAAATTAATTTTAAAAGAAGATTGTAATTTGAAATGATGATTTTTATTTGAATTAAAATTAAAATTTTTATTTTCTTAATATTTTGAATTATAATTTCTATTTCTTTTCAATGCTTTTTTATGATATTTTTAATTTTTTTATAATTATTTTTTATAATTTTTTTTAAAAGATAATTTGAAATGAGGATACTAATTTGAAATGATAATTTTTTTTATCAAAATTATAATTTTTATTTTTTTATAAATTTAAAATTTTAATTTTAAATTTTTATTTTTTATTTTTTTTGGAGGGGAATAATTAAAAGCGCCAGATGAAAATACCGTTTGAAATGGCGTTTCTATTTTTTTTTTTTTCTGATGTGGTATGATAAAACATCGTTCAAAATGACGTTTTATCATTTCTGCATCAAATCGATAAATAAGTTTAAATTTAAATTATTTTGATAATTAATTTTTTTTTATATTATTTAAAAAAAGACTCAGGATGTGGATAACCAGACCCTGAAATTCATTGAATCATGATGAACTCGTGCATTTTTGAAATAATGCTTTTCATGCTGGCATCACGTGAAGGTGAAAGCGAAAACAAGCAACCCAAACGCTAGAGTAGAACCAGCACCGGTAATGCCTTCCCAAGAGAACTACAAAACCGAGCCACAACAAGACGTGGTCCAAACACATCGTTCTCAGGCTTGTCCCGAATGTGTCCAACGAGGTCGATCTAAACCGTCTGGTTGCTGGATTCATATCCGAGCTTCATAGGAGTCACAGATTATCTCCATAGCAACCTTTCCAGCCCTAAATCACTCCATATATATAAATTTAATTTTTCGACCGAGTTCTATCGTGGAGTTCCCAAGGAAGGGGGTATTTATTATTATTATTATTTTTCTGGTAAGGGAAGGAGTGTTTTTTTTTTTTTGGTGAGGAGGAAAGGGGTGTCTTTGCTTGCTGGAGCGAGCATCTCCCGTGCTCCCATGCCAAGAAAAAGGTGGAGGGTTGGGTCCCCCTTATCCTCAGAGGCAGATGGCGGTGGCAGGGCCTGCTTGTACCGTTTACTGGACTATTTAAAAGGCCACCGACGGTAGGATTTTCTAGGGATAGCTGCCCTCCAGCTCTAGGGTTCAGGGCTCTCGTGGTTGGTTTAATGTGCAAAAATACTCTGGCGTTCGCCATCTGGGGATTCGGCAGGATGTTTTTATTACAATTATATGCCCGTTTTATTTTAATAAATAAATTCCACGGAAGACTCGAACGAGGGCTAGAAAACAAATAATGCATGTGGAACCCACATGCTAGTTTTTCGAGCGAAATCCAGCTCAAGGGGATCAGAAGATGGCAGACAGAGGAGGGCGGGGATCGATTATTATGTGCCTGTGACCTCCTATCCTATCTGCCTATTGGTGGTGCCAGATAACAGGTGTATACGGGACTCACACCATAAGGCGGGGGTGTCGCCGTCCGGAGCTCAGAAAGCAACAGAGGCAAAGACGAAAAGCCAACCATGTGACCGGCTGCCCAGAGCTTTGCGCCTTTACCTTTCGCTGCTGCGGCATGCCATCACTTCGATTTTTGAACGAAGGCTGCGGTGCGGTCACCTCCGGTGGCGGAGGAGAAGCAGCATGACGAACCCAAATTACAGTGCAACGACACACATAATGGTCGGATGGCAAAAGGAGATTTAGACGGCCAAAAAAAAAAAAAGAAAAAAAAAAAATCTAGAGAAGTATATATGTCGAAAACTTTGAGTATCTCTCGTTGCTCTACCAATGTTTTTAACATCTTGCTTTCGCGCACATGTATTTGGGTGTGGGCAAGGCATTGCACCTCGCTGTGACCTCAATGCACTCCACCTGATCATATCTCTGTCAATTGTTCCATCTGTTTCCAAATTAAATAGCGCTCTATTCGAGAAAACAAACAGTCCGTGTTGCTCACTCTCTTCATATATTTCCTCGCGTGATGCATGTAATAATAGATGAAGAACGAAGGGAGATTGTAAATGGTTCAATATTTCTAATTCTTCCCCCATGGCTCCATCTTTTAGATTACAGAGAAATAGCATGACCGATATCGAAAGAATCATTTGCTGTTTGTTGAACTGGGAGAAGAGTTGGAGTAACGGTACCGGAAGTGATGTGACACCATACCGGTGACCCTCAGATTCTTTTTTATTTTTATTTTTCGTAACAACAAAAACTAGAATCACAAGAGCAATAAAAATCTAACATTGTCAGTGCCGTTTTCTTTATAATTTTACAGCCCGTAATATGAGTTTTTTTTTTTTTTTTTTTGAAGCGCTGTTCTCTCTCTCTCTCTCTCGCATCTGCATCCGTGTCGCGTTTGGCGGTTAGCGCTGGCCCCTCGCGTGTTTGGTTGCTGCGTGCTGCCGCCGTGTCCCCCTTCCCTTGTCTGTGCGTATGTGCCCGCAAAAGGATATCAGGGTAGAAGCGTCTTCTCTCCCTTCTTCTGATGCTGGGACTGTGAGAGAGGAAGCAAAGCAGAGGATTTCTTACTATAAGAAATCTGTCTCTTTTGCCGGGGATGGCTGGAATTTGATCGAGAGAGAGGGGGGAGGGGGTGGGGTTTGGCGCCTTCCCTCGCTGCTCGCCGAGCCGGGCCGTGGAAATTTCTCGTCCAGCGTTGGATTTTGCATCTGCGGGGGGCTTGGCTTCTGTATGGAACGTGGCTGGAAAGGTGGTTCCTTCTGTTCGCATCTGGCCTGAGGGAGAGGGGGGATACCCTTTTCGCCTTCGGGTTTCTGGGCCGAGGCAGTTTGGTCGGAAAGGTGGCCTTTAGCTGGCTGACTGAGGACTGGTTCCCAGTTTGGAATTTGCTGGCGTTTCTCGACCGAGGGCTCTTGTGGCGAGATGGTTTTCGGGTGTGGAGTTGGTGAGGGTGCGGAGGCCGTGGCAAATCGGCTGGAGGTATAAGGGAGAGAGGGAGAGGGACGGGAATTGGAGTGAGGACGAAGCATGGCAAGAAGAGTTTTGGGCTTTGCTTTTTGGATGCTTGGATTGCTGCTATGGGCATGGCCGGAAATGGCTGCTGCTACTCTTTCACCCTCTGGTATAAACTATGAAGGTCGGTGGATCTTAAGCTTTCTTATCTTTCTCTCTTCTTTCTTCATCATGGCACCAATTTTTCTTTCTTCACCATGGAATCTTTTTCTCGAGGAAAAAATGTTTTTTTTTTTTTTTTCCAGGGTATTATTCACCGAGTTTTTATGTTTTAGGTGGTTTGAGAAGAGTGTTTTGCCATATTCTTAGCACCTGGATATGCCTAATTCTTTGAGCTACTCATCCACCATCAGGATTTTCTGATGTGAATTTATTTCCTCTTCCTCTTGGTCGTCCTCTGCTCTTTGATTTGTTTGGAGTATGATTTTGGTGAACTGCAGGAATTGTTCAAAGCAGCCATCTTGCCTTGATGGTTCCATATTCCAGCTCGTAGACTGAAGAGATGATCTTTTCCTTTTTTGCTTTGTTTTTTATGGTTTTCAATGTATGGTCTGCGTCCATGGAGGGCATCTGTATTTCTCACATTATCCTAGCTCTTCATCCTGAAGATAGATTCATTCATTCATTCATTTATATATTTTTCCATATTCTACCCCAACTGCTGGTTGAATTTAAGTCAGCGTATGTTGGATTAATTCAGGAAAACTTCTAGAATCTATTAGCATATGAGACATGCAATGCTTACAATAAATAAATAAATAAATGAAGGAATATCTTGAGTTCTCAACCCATATTGGCTTAGCATGCTAGCTTCACAGATGTAGTATTAAGCATGCAAATTTCTTATCCAATACTTTCAGTGAAGAGCTGCCTTTCACAAACTTCCACCTAGCTAAACTAAAACCCAGTTATCCTTTTCTGCCTTTCATTTTTTTCTTAAAAAACATTGCCATCGATGTTACTGGCATTCCTTCTTTTTAGCCAGATGCTTACTTCAAGGTATTTTTTATGTACTTGAAAATATGAAGTGGACTCTTCCATGGAACATTTAATCGGTCATAGTTGCCTGCCTCATTTGAAGACAGCCATAGCTTCATTTTTTTTGTCCAAGATTTTAGTGTACAAACTCATCTGATAAGAGACTGCATTCAACCTCTACGAAACTTCGAAACTTTCATTTTCTGTTTTGCTGTTGTTTATTTTTTTTTTTCCCTTGAGCTTCAGACAATTACTTTTGCCTTTGAACAATATTGACTATCAGGGCATAAAAAAAGATAAGTACTTGGTATTTGATTTTGTCCTATAAATGCAGTTGTTGCGTTGATGGCCATAAAAATGGAACTAAATGATCCGTATAATGTCTTGGAGAATTGGGATATCAACTCAGTAGATCCATGTAGCTGGAGGATGGTTACCTGCTCAGCTGATGGATATGTCTCTGCGCTGTAAGACCCAAATGCCACTTCTTACGGTATCTGACCATTTTCTTCAATAATATATCCTTTAATGATATCTGTTGTGTTCTCTTTTCTTTTTTTTTCCTGGTTAATCTTGCCAGTGGTATGCCCAGCCAAAGCTTGTCCGGGACTTTATCTCCAGGGATTGGAAATCTTACGAATCTGCAGTCCGTGTAAGTGGGCAAACGTGCCCTAGATCTGAATATTGAAGTTTAAACTGGACTTATCTTGAATATTTTGATATGGATTATGATATAAAAGGCCCAGTCATATAATGTAGGCTGTTGGGAAAAACATTTCTCATTCCGGAGCTGAAAGTTCAATATTCACAATTTTGCTGTTGAGATTTGTTAATGCATTAGCTCATAGGTTTATGTGGAAAATGAAAGGTGGCATTTGTTTCTAAAGGCTTCTGCAGAACAATGCTATTTCTGGACCTATTCCTGCTGATATCGGTAAATTGGAGAAGCTCCAGACTCTGGATCTTTCTAACAATCAGTTCCATGGTGGAATGCCAAGTTCATTGGGAGACCTAAAGAATCTGAATTATCTGTAAGATTATAGTAATCTTTTTACTGTTTTCCTAAATAAGTTAACAATCTATATTAGTAGAATGATCCTGCATTTTCCTGTTAATCTTGTGTACATGGAAGCTTACCCCTTTTTTAATCTTTTTTTGGTTCTGATTTGAGTAAGTTAGGCGCCTGAACAACAACAGCTTATCTGGACCTTGCCCTGATTCATTGTCCAACATCAAAGGTCTCACTCTTTTGTATGTCCTTGTGTCCTCTAACTCTTCTTCCTTTCCTCAAGTTATAAAGACATGCATATTTTCTGTCTTCTCCTTCCTGTTTAAATTGGTGATATCATTATCAAAGTTTATTTTGTTTGTAGAGATCTTTCATATAACAATTTGAGTGGTTCCTTGCCCAAGATATTTGCAAGAACTTTCAAGTAAGTTATTCTTTTTCTTCCACTCCTTTCTTATCATTACTTCTAGTTTCACAGTTGAAAATTGAAATAATTATATATCACTAAGTTTGTTGTTATTCTTGAAATTTCTACCAGTGTTGTTGGAAATCCTTTGATATGTGGGTCAAACTCCAAAAACAATTGCTCTTCTGTGTCTCTGGATCCACTTTCATATCCACCGCATGATCTAAAGGGTATGTATTTAAATTTGATTCAAATGCTATGGCCGATGGAGCATTTTATCCTCTCATATAATGAGTTATCTGAAACACTTAGGTAATTTCCTCCAATAATTATTCTAATTAATAGGCATCTTGGGTTTCTCAGCTCAGTCACAAGCTGGAGTGACAAGAAACCATCGTGTGGCTATTGCAGTTGGTGCCAGTATTGGTTGTGTTACTTTAATAGTCATTGCTGCTGGCTTGCTTCTTGGTTGGCGTCGTAGACGCAATCAACAGATTTTCTTTGATGTAATTGGTAAGTTTTATCCCAATTTGACATTCCTATCATTTCTGCTCTTTAGTCATTTCTCTAAAAACTTGTTTTCTTTGACTCATATGCTTAGCGTAAACTCACTTGCCATGTCAAGGGTTTGTATTCACGTGTTACCCTGCAGTACCATGGTAATAATTGATAAGCTCTGAATCCTGCACATCATTCTCTCTCTCTCTCCCCCCCGCCTCCCTCCTCTGTAAACATCACCCAAACAGAAACAGTAACATGTCATATATCATGCCCTTGCTAATCTGAAGCCAACATGGTGCACAAGGTATTGTAATGTGTTTACTGCAGATACTTGGCATGCACCAGCACCAGAGGGTGCTCCACACTGCCTTTTCCACCACCATTCTGAGTAATGCTATGAGAACTTCCTCTCCTTTTTCTTCTCTCCTAATTTTATCTAGGCTACTTTCATTTGCTTCCTAATCGGGATGGAGATTTTCTAAATACTCAAATGATATTTCTATTTGGTCTAAATAAACCTGGCATCATAAACCAACATAATTCCTGCATTGGTTGTTTATTAAATTTCTAAAGATTTGTACTTCACAATCATGAAAAAGTTCAAGATAAACTAATATAAACTAGCATTATAGTCTTTCAAACAAGCAATGACAGATGAAATAAGCTTAAAAAATTAATGTGCAATGTGAATAGTTGAAAAATAATACAATCACTTCATGATGTTAAACTTAAGTTCCAGCATAAATGCATGGATGAGGTGCAGTCACATGACAAATCAAATGGTTTTAAGCAAGCTGAGTACATGAATTAACCCCCATTCATCCTCCCACTCTATTCCTGGAAATGATAGATGTGCAGGATTGATAAGTTATATGTGAAAAATATGCTATCAGTCCAAGAAAGAGAAAGCTCATATTATTAGAACATGACTAAAGCATCTGGGACAGTTTTGTAGTGATCACCTACAGTCAGATAAGAGCATAAGCAAACTTATGATGTTCTTATACAAGAGTGTTTACTTTGAGTAGGCGAACTATTTCTGCTCCAACATGCAAAGATGATAGAAACCAAGCTTAGTTGCAACCGAATGCGCCACTCAAATGCAACCTTGTCTCTGACATATGTTGAATTATTGGAGTTTCTGGTTATTTTTGCACAGAATATTCTTCAATTTGGCTGCAAATGAATCATCTTATCGAATTTAGTTTCTCGATAGGAATGTCATGAAAAGGGGCTATCCTTGAGAAAGAGACTAAAATATAGGTCTCATTATGCTCTGTGAAATGTTCATTTACTTGTTCAATTGCCTGCGTTTTCATTTATGATTCAAGGTGGCATTACCATATGGTAGTGCAACAGTTTTATTTCTTATGACTGAGTGGTAGAAATATGTCATTCAAATTTGATAAAGTTTGAATTTCTGAATTTGTCTATATATCTTGGATTTATTCTGAACTAACTTGTTCCTTTTAGATCAATATGACCCAGAAATATGCTTGGGTCATTTGAAACACTATTCCTTCAAGGAGCTTCGAGTAGCCACCAATAATTTCAATGCAAAAAATATTTTAGGAAAAGGGGGTTATGGTATTGTCTACAAAGGATGCTTGCGTGATGGCACAGTTGTAGCTGTTAAAAGGTTGAAAGATTACAATGCCATTGGTGGGGAAGTCCAGTTTCAAACTGAAGTTGAAATGATAAGCTTGGCCGTTCATCGGAATCTCCTTAGACTTTGTGGATTCTGCATAACAGAGAATGAAAGACTACTTATCTACCCTTACATGCCAAATGGAAGTGTTGCTTCTCAATTAAGAGGTGAGTGTACAAGTTAGTACTAGTGCACGGATATTCTGCTATTTGCATCAGAAAATTCTAACACAAGCACAGTAGAAACACCACAGAAACTGCATGAAATAGGTGTCAATTAATGCTGTGATACAAGGGAAGCATCATCTTGTTTTTGATTGCTTATGTTCTTGCTGGGCAATTGATTGGGTGAGGTGACATCAAATGATTAGGTAACATGCATATCAGCAAAAACAATGAAATATTCATAATTATTTGTGTAGGTTGGAGGTTTTTTCATCATTTACATGTAATGAGATACACACACCTCTTTTTCAAAAGCTATGACATTAGCAAGAATCATGCTAATTATTTTGCAATGGACCAGTTCTACATTGCCCCTTCATTCTGTTTCATGTGATGTTTGGAGCATAGTCATGATAAGAGTCATGATCAACTGTGATTCTGCCATTGTAGGCTTTTAAGTTAACAGCATTTTGATTGTCATAACATGTTGATTCCTTTACGTCTATTGGGAAACTTTTTAGCATTATCCTATGTTTTTTCAACTGAAAACTCATAGGGAGCCACAGCCCCTTCATCTCTCCTAGAGATAGAAACCACCAAGGTGAGGACCCATGGAGGATTGGTTATGTATTGGGTAGACCTTGGATACATATATAGGACCAAGGGACCCAAATAACTTCTTCTGGAGCTTTTTTATATGAGGTCTTGGATTCTTATAGATGATATTGAAGGGGGCCTGGCCGATGGCTTGTACGGGTCAAGAGAGATTATAGCTATTTGTGGCTGACCATGGGTTGATCATAGTATTTGTGTTCAGATTTGACTGCATTTGGCCCTTAGCTTGGCAAGGATGTAATGGCTTAAATGGGATATGTGAGAATCCGTACATGCTTGTGTTTAGTCTCGCATTGATAATGCACTAGGTTGAACTTGGGTACATATATAGGGCCAAAAGATCTAAATAATATCTTTTAGTTAGCCTTTTTGGATGAGGTCTTGATCATTACAAAAAGCATCAGAGCAGACTTGACTTTTGGCCCATGTAGATTAGGAGATACTAGAGTAGGGCTCTTTTCAGGCTGACCGTGGGCCAATCATGATATTTTTTATTGGATTAGATTAGGTGTAAATCTTTAGTCTAGATAGGATGCCAAGCTTAAACAGGGGAGTATGTGGGAGCCCGTGCTAGCATGTATCTAGTTTCATATAGATTGTGCATTGGGAAGATTTTGGATACCTATATAGGGCAAAAGAATCTACGTAATTTCTTTTGGTTAGCAATTTTGGGTGAGGTCCTGGGCTTTTACAACTGAGAACACATGCAAAATGATTTTATTTCTATATAATTTGGTTCAAAACATATAGGAGACTTGTACTTGTACTTTCTAAGAACATTTTCTGACATCCACCTTGTACTCTCTTCGAGCTGTCATTTTGCAATTGCTTTTGCCACTTGTTTCTGCTTTGCACTAGAATCATAAGGGCTGCTGAAAAACTATCATGCAATTTCATATTAAGATAAATAAACTAATTTGCATAAACACGATCGGATCATCAAAGATTTAAACACTTGCTAGTTTACAACAAAGTGGTATCCCACAAGAATTATAGTTTTGCTTATATCTTGTTCCTGTTTTCTGGCAGAACATGTTAATGGTAAGCCAGCTTTAGACTGGTCAAGACGAAAGAGGATAGCATTGGGGACAGCACGGGGATTGTTGTACTTGCATGAACAGTGTGACCCAAAAATTATTCATCGTGATGTTAAAGCTGCTAATATTCTTCTCGACGAAGAATTTGAAGCAGTTGTTGGGGATTTTGGTTTGGCAAAGCTTTTGGATCATCGGGAATCACATGTTACAACAGCAGTGCGTGGTACGGTTGGGCATATAGCTCCAGAATATTTATCAACGGGTCAGTCATCAGAGAAGACTGATGTCTTTGGCTTTGGCGTCCTGCTACTTGAGCTGATTACTGGTCAGAAGGCACTGGATTTTGGCCGGCTAGCAAACCAGAAAGGAGTAATGCTTGATTGGGTAAGCTCTCTGTTCCACTCTCTTACATACATACAACTGTAAGGGCTCTGCATGAAGAGAACTTGACCCTGGATTTGCTCTTGAATAATGAATGGATCACACTTGTGGGAGTTAATTAGATTCCTCTCCAATTTGTAGTATATGAGAGAACTACATGGTTTGCCAATCGCGAGCCTTTATGAAGGAAAAGGGTGCAAGCATATTTTGCTCAATTTTAGAGCAATGTACAAGTGATGGACTACAAAACCACTTAGAGATTACCTCTTTCAATAATAAAATAGTGACTGAAAAATTACCATGATCTTTTATGAAATGGAAAGAATGATCTTTAAAAAAATGGGGGTGGGAAAGATAAAAAGAAGTCACCTCTGCTGTCTCTGGATTCTGGGGAGAAGTGCCTATAAGGTCTCTTCAAGACCTACCATTCTGTAAAAAGAGAAACAAGCAAGAAATTAGAGAGAAAAGTTATGACTTTATGCCGGATTTGGTGAACAGGTGAAGTTAGAGATTAAGATCATAAAACCTTCATCTTGCTAGGTTGTCATCGATGAAGTCATCAATCTGTTTTGTGGTAGAGAGCAGCTGTGCCAGGATTAGTAATACAATGTCAGTCATGTTGTGGTGTAGGACGAAGAGCATCATTAGTTCTATATTGATTGTGAGTCAAAAAAGACTGGCTTATATAGGATGGGATCTTCTGTCCTCCGTGAGGCATCTTTTGAAGGGCAAAATCGTAAAGTCCCATACCATAGCGGCTAAAGTCCGAAGTGGGCAATACCTCGCGTATGCGGGAGTGGAGACCAATCCGCCCAAGCCAAGAACCCTTGACCGAAACAAGTCACATCAAGGGTGTGGTTAGCTAATGGTCGCTTCTTATTTGCAGGTGAAGAAACTCCATCAAGAGAACAAGTTGAGCATGATGGTGGACAAGGACCTCAAAAACAACTATGATAGTGTTGAGCTGGAGGAGATGGTTCAGGTGGCTCTCCTCTGCACACAATACCATCCATCCCACCGGCCCAAGATGTCAGAAGTCGTGAGAATGTTGGAAGGTGATGGTCTGGCAGAAAAGTGGGAGGCCTCACAGAAGACTGACACACCAAAGTCTCTTTCCTCGGAGCAACCACCTCCAAAGTACTTGGACTTTGTAGAGGAGTCTTCGCTTGTTGTAGATGCAATTGAGCTTTCGGGCCCAAGGTGACTTCAATAGATATTCAATTGTACATGTCTGAGTTTTGAAAGCTTGGGAATGAAGATTGTTGTTTTTTTGATAGAGTATCGTCGTCGTGTTTATAGCTGTGTGATTGCATGTGATATTCATTTGTACAAAAAGAAAGACTGTAGGAATAGCTAAAATTTTTCTATTGGAAGTTTCTCTGTTCTTCTAGCGTCTTAGAAGAGAGATCCTGGTGAATTTTTAGCCTACTGAGTCTTACGTGAGAAAGCATGGAAATTTATGGATGTCAGGCCTGCAAGGTTTAATGCACCCATTTTGCTAATAGCTTGCTGCAGAAGATGTTCCAACAGAAGAGGCATATATTTCGCTTCGCCGTACTATACGAAAGAGGTAGATTGGATGATTTATCATTGCGAGTGACTCGGCCACCGTGATAAAATGGATTTAAATGTGGGATACGGAGAATATTGCTCATCCGCTTTTGAGGGGCATTGCAAGGTTGTCAGGGGGAGCTGCTATCGTATGTACAAGATATATCCATAGGGAGGTCAACACTGCTGCAGTTTGAATTGTTTTTTTTGTGATGGAGCATTCAGGAGAAGTGATTTGGACTAACATATCCTCTATGTTAAACGGTTTATATAATATTTTATTTTTTGATATTTTTTATTATATTTTTGCAAGGTTAATATGAATGTACCATCATATATAAAAAAAAAGAAAAAGAAAAAGAAGAGTAGGTTGGAAGCAGTTACAATAAGAAACTAAATGAAGTAATCTAAATGTGTCATCCATCCATTAGACAAAATAATAAATGTTGAGCAAATCTGGTCGAGTCTTTCACCAAAATAATTTTAAAAAAAAATTATTTATAAAAATAATATAATTTTTAACTTATTTATCAAATTAATGTAAATCTTATAAAATGTCATTTCAAATGGCGTTTATAGTATCTACGTCACCATCACTTTTCTACGTAGACGATGAAAAAAAAAAATTAAACTCGTCATTTCAAATGGTATTTTTTAAAACGTCATTGAAATGGTATTTTTAAAAATACTATTTCAAATAGCAGGTTTAATTTTTTATTTTTCAAAAAAAAGAAAAAAATAAAAAAATAGAAAAAAAATAACAATTATAATTTTAAATTTTTTAAAAAATAAAAATTTTAATTTTGATTCAAATAAAAATCATCATTTCAAATTAGTATCCCCATTTCAAATTATTTTTTAAAAAAAATATCTGAAAAAAATTGGTGTAAAAAAAATAAAAAAACACCATAAAAAAAGAAAAAAAAGGGAAAAGAATTGAAAAAAAAATTATAATTCTAAATTTTAAGAAAATAAAAATTTTAATTTTAATTCAAATAAAAATCATCATTTCAAATTACAATCTCCTTTTAAAATTAAATTTTTTAAAAAATATCCAAAAAAATATCTTAAAAAATTAAAAAAAATAAAAATACCATAAAAAAAGAAAGAAATGAGAGAAAAATAAAAATTATAATTTTAAATTTAAAAAAAATAAAAATTATAATTTTATTTCAAATAAAAAATATCATTTCAAATTACTTTCCCCACTTCAAATTTATTTTTTTGAAAAAAATATCCCAAAAAATATCTTAAAAAATTAAAAAATAAAAATATCATAAAAAAGGAAAAAAATGAGAAAAAAATAAAAACTATAATTTAAATTTTTAAAAAATAAAAATTTTAATTTTAATTTAAATAAAAAACATCATTTCAAATTACTTTCTCCATTTCAAAATAATTTTTTAAAAAATATTTCAAACAAAGATTAAAAATATCTAAAAAAATACCGTAAAAATAGAAAAAAGGGTAAAAATAGAAAAAAATTAAAATTAGAATTTTAAATTATTAAAAAATAAAAATTTTAATTTTAATTCAAAAAATAAAGAAAATAAAAAATGCCATAAAAAAGTGAAAAATGGGAAAAAAATAAAAATTATAAATTTAAATTTAAAAAAATAAAAATTTTAACTTTAATTAAAATAAAAATTATCATTTCAAATTACTATCCTCATTTTAAAATAATTTTTTATTAAAAAATCTCATAAAAATAACTCAAAAAAATAAAAAAAATTAAAAATATCATAAAAAAGAAAAAAAAATTTAAAATAAAAAATTTGAAAACACCATTGGAAATGGCGTTTTCAAAAATGCCATTCCTTTTGGTGTTTTTGTTGCTTAAGACCCAAAAAAAAAACTCCCTCTTCTCCGACGTCTTCCTTCTCCACGTCTTCTTTCTCCTCTCCGGCGGCACGGCGGCGAGCTCTGGCGGTGGTGAGCTCTCTCTTCTCTCTTTTCTCTTCTCTCCCTCTTTCGCTCTCTCTCTCCCTCTTTTTCCTTGGCCCCCCGACGACAGTCGACTGGCGGCGGACCCCACGGCCCCCTATGTCGTTCGCCCGTCGGTGGGCCGGCGGCAACCGCTCCGCCCCTCCCCTTCCCTTGGGCGGCCGCCCCGCCCCATCCCCACCCACGGCGGCCCCTCCCCAGTGACAGCCCCAGTAGCGGCGGGCCCTGTGATGGGCCCTCGGCGGCAGCCCCACGCGGCCCGACAACGGCCCCCGACAGCGGGCCCCAGGCGGCGACCCCGCACGGCCCGACGACGGGCCCCCGGCGGTGGCCCCGTGCGGCCCTACTGCGGCCGACCGACGGCGGCCCCCGGCAGCGGCCCTGCGCTGCCCGACGGCGACGACCCCGCACGGCCCTGCTGCGGTCGATCGACGGCAGCCCCCGGCAGCGGCCCTGCGACGGCCGACCGGCAATGACCCTATGGTGCCCTCCTATTTCGATCTTTTTATTTTTTTATTTTTGTCTCATTATTTTTTTTATTTTTATCTCATTAGATTCGGATTTGTTTTAAAATTCGATTCGACCCTAATTTAATAATTTTAAAATATATTATATTTCATGGAACCGTAGACCCGTCAGTTGATCAATGTAGGATATTCTATGTTATCCGTATAAAATATATATTTGATTATATATTTTTATACGGGCATCATAAAATATATATATATTGATTAATTGATTGTCCAGTTTGGACAGTTTGGGAATTGCATTTAATTCTGTAGATAATTACATTATTCGAACGATATGCAGAGGGTTGAGAAAAATTTTGGACAGCCTTTTTCTTTAGTTCTCCTCATACATTTTTAGCCGTGTGGGGAGAACTAAAGAAAAATGCTGTCAAATTTTTTTCGATCCCTATTGGGTATAAAATACCACCCAGCCGAAGTTCGTGTCAGGAGTGACCCTCCAGGGATTCTACCGACGTCCGACCTTCGGTGACATCTTTTCGAACCCCTCCGACGGTCGAGCCTCCGCAACGTTCCGAGTTCTGCCGACGGATAAACCCCCACCAGTGTCGACCGGATTCTCCACGACGGACGGACTACATCCAAGTGTCTATGGTGGTCGACCACCTTCTAGACTTCGTCCGGGCTCCTACGGGAGCCAGACTTCTTCCCCGAACGCCAACTGCAGGTAGACTCCGTCCGGGCTCTTACGGAGCCGGTCTTCTTCCCCGAACAGGTAGACCTCATCCGAACTCCTACAAGGGCCGGACTCCGAGCTTCTACTGCAAGCGATTCACTCTGAGCTTCTGCCACAAACAATCTACTTTAAATTTCTACTGCGAGCAGTCCGCGTCGGATTTCCACTGTAAGCCTTCATCCGAGCTTCCATTGTGGACGAATTTCTTTCGGATTTCTATTGCAGGCAGGCTTCGACTGAGATTCCTCGATAAATGATCCCCATTCGAGCTTCTATGGAGATCGGACTCCGACCGAACTTTTGTAGCGGACAGATTCCGGACGAACTCCTACGGCACACGAAATCCAGCAGCTGGACCCTTCCAGTGGATGAACCTCTCCAGTGCCATCCGACATCCACGGTCGGTCGACCCTCTGTCGAATTCTGTGCGAAACTGAACTTCGTCTGCGGAAAGCCTCTGATCGAGCTCCTACGGCAAGTGGCCCTTGCCTGCAGTATTAACGCCCAAGGCACCCAATGGTAGAAGGTTCGTCAGCAGCATCCGAGCTCCTCTCGATGGATAGCTATCTCTCTCTGCCAGGCAACTCAATCGAGCTTCGACCGACAGGCCTGGACTCCCTGGCAGGCCACAGTAACCTGCGGCAGTTTGGTCAAATCCTGGTACAGTTATTTCATGAAATTTTTTTCAAACTGCGAATTCCAATATTCTGATTTTAAATTATATTTGTTAGACTTTCAAACCATCCATCCAGGATTTTAGGTACTGCCATCCTGTAATCAGCATTGATGGCACGCACATGTATGAAAAGTTTAAAGATAAGATGTTAATTGCAACAGAAATTGATGCAGAGAATGGGATATTTCTATTAGCATATGCAATTATGGATGAGGAGACGACTATAAGTTGGAGTTGATTTCTTTTCTAGCTCAGAATACATATCGTCAAAGATAGAAATCGAATATGCTTAATTTCTGACAGACATCCAGGTATATTAAATGCCATCGCAGATGAGTCTATTGGATGGAGTCCGCCACGTGGCTATCATCGATACTGCTTAAAACATATCTGCAGTAATTTCAACACTTATTTTAAAAATGTGCAATTGAAAAGAGCAGTATGGTAAGCAGAAAGCACTCATCAAGTTCGCAAGTTCAACTTTATCATGGGTAGGATCAGAACAGTGAATGAAGAGGCTTGGAGCTGGTTGTCTGAGTTAGAAAAGGAGAAATAGATGTTGGCACATGATGATAGCCTGCGCTATGATGTCTTAACTACAAATTTGTCAGAGATTTTTAATAGTATTTTACGAGGAGCTAGAAATGTATCAATTACAGCATGTGTTCAAATGATATTTTACCGTCTTGTGAAATACTTTAATACGAGGCATACCCAAGCCTTGAGATATATACAGAAGAATCTAAATAATCTTTTTACTCCTCATATTACAATTAAGATTGCTGAAGATCAAGTTAAAGCTAACCAGCACCGAGTAACAGCATTCAACCTTCAAAGAGGCATATATGAAGTGCTTACGAGGAGAGAAAGCGTAGAGTTACGAGGTGAAAAAAATTTCATACTGTTACTTTAACTGAAAGAAAATATTTTTGTAAAAAATGGAGCATGTACAAATATCTATGTTCCCACGTTTTAGCTGTATGCCAAAAAATTACTGTACATTTTAGTGGATTTGTGGATGATGCATATACAATTATAGCATATATGAATGCTTGGAGTGGCGAGTTTAATCCATTACCACATAAAGATTATTGGATGCATACACGTATGTTCAAATGTATTCTTGATCATCATCGTTTGAGATCCAAACAGAAAGGCAGACCAAAGTCAACAAGACTGCGAAATGAAATAGATGATAGGCAAACAAGAAGTAAGAATCACTGTAGCATTTGTAAGGAACAGGGTCATGATCATCGCCGCTGTCCTAGGATACTTCAACATACTTCAACTTCAAGCAGTGGAAGAAATTAAAGACTTCGAAGATGTATTTTCAATATTATTTTATGTATTTATGTTGGATCTTTTATGTATTTATATGGGATTGTAATTTTAATGTTGTTTTCTATCTGAAGATGAACTGTATTATGTATTTAAGTTGTATTATATGACAATATTATGTTTAAAATATATTTCTCATAAAATGAATGGCTATCATATTTTTCATGCTCTAACATACTTGGGATAATATTATTATTTTAAATTCATTAGCGTGCTATGACTAACGATCCATGGTATCCAGGCCCTCGAGATACGAGTATTATTACATTGTAGGAGCACCGTCGGTCACTGACTATTTTAGATGACGGCGTAAGCATTCCAATCCTACTCTTATTATTAATATTTTTTTAAAATCATATACATCATCTAATTATTATATCTTATTGCAGGAGCCCAGACACCTTAGACTACGATGATCCGATGCTGACTTCTGGAGGACAGAGCAATCCCACTTAGAGTGATGGATTATTTGCGATATCTTGGATTCTATGGAGTGTATCGGATTGGTTGCATACAGATGGATGTTGGTCTTATTACTGCCTTACTTGAGAGATGGCATTCAGAGACATACACGTTTCATCTTTCATTTGGTGAAGCAACCATCACGTTACAGGATGTCAGCATTCTTACCAGACTACCGGTTGATGGCGATCCAGTTACCGAAGTTGATCCCACGCTTACCATTCCGAAGTGGCAGGCTTTGTGCTTACGATTGTTAGGGTTTGAGCCCGACGTCTAGTTTTTCGATCATTCACGACTCAGGATAGAGTGTTTAGATGATCATTATCGATATTTTTACATTGAGGATGATGCACCAGAGGAGATGGTGCAGTAGTATGTCAAGGATCAGGTGCTGTAGTTGCTTGATGGTATTCTATTATCTGATACTTCATCGAACAAAATGAAGTTGATGTTTTTGTCATTATTGGAGGATTTAGAGTTCGTTCGTAGGCTCAGTTGGGACAGTGCAGTACTAGCTTGTCTGTACAGAGTTATGTGTCAGGGTTCTTATGCTGACCAGAGCGATATTGGTGGTTATCTTGTATTACTACAGGTATGTGAATTAAAAATTTATATTTTTAATATTTTTAAAAATTTAATATTATAGCTTTGATTTGATATATCAGGTATGATTTTTTTTTAAATTTATAGATTTGGACATGGGAGAGGATGCCGACTATTAGTCCATTACGATGATAGTTGCTCGAGATGCCACTAGAGCAATATGATCCTGATATTCTATTCAGACTAGACGAACCATTGGGATATAGGTATAAAAATATTGCTTCGTTTACTTGAAATTTAGTACTATTTTAAATTCGAAAAAATTTATTTAACATGAGTAAACTGTCAAGCAGATGGAACGTTGCATTCAACGTTCATCATGTATCGACAAGAGTGGCACGAGTTTATAGGTGCCAGTTGGATACATTAGTTAATACACAAAGATGGATAAATTTTATTTATTTATAAATATTATTTTGCAGTATTCATAATCTATTAAAATTTTAGCTTACTAATTTTTTTATTTTAACTCTATCCATTTTTGTGGGAGCCATATACATATGAGATATTGGTTATATTACCGCAGATATGTACAGTTGAACATGACATATGGACTGCTAGGATGCCACTTATTTATTTTGATGTGGTAGAGTGGCATCTTTTCAATCGTATCCTGCGGCAGTTTGGTCAAATCCCGATACAGTTGTTTCATAAATTTTTTTCAAACTGTGAATTCCAATGTCCGAGTTTTAAATTATATTTTCTGAGCTTTCAAATCATCCATCCAGGATTTTAGGTACTGCCATCCTGTAATCAGCATTGATGGCATGCACATATATGAAAAGTTTAAAGGTAAGATGTTAATTGCAATAGAAATTGATGCAGAGAATGGGATATTTCATAAGCATATGCAATTATGGATGAGGAGATGACTGTAAGTTGGAGTTGGTTTCTTTTCCAGCTCAGAACACATATCGTCAAAGATAGAAATCGAATATACTTAATTTCTGACAGACATCCAGGTATATTAAATACATCGTAGATGAGTCTATTGGATGGAGTCTGCCACGTGGCTATCATCGATACTGCTTAAGACATATCTACAGTAATTTTAATATTTATTTTAAAAATATGTAGCTAAAAAGAGCAGTATGGCAAGCAGGAAGTACTCATCAAGTTCGCAAGTTCAACTTTATCATGGGTAGGATCAGAACAGTGAATGAAGAGGCTTGGAGCTGGTTGTCTGAGTTATAAAAGAAGAAATGGACGTTGGCACATGATAATAGCCTGCGCTATGATATCTTAACTACAAATTTGTCAGAGATTTTTAATAGTATTTTAAGAGGAGCTAGAAATGTGCCAATTACAGTTTGTGCCCAAATGATATTTTACCGTCTTGTGAAATACTTTAATACGAGGCATGCCCAAGCCTTGAGATATGTACAAGAGAATCCAAATAATCTTTTTACTTCTCATGTTGCAATTAAGATTGCTGAAGATCAAGTTAAAGCTAACCAGCACCGAGTAACAGCATTCAACCTTCAAAAGGCATATATGAAGTGCTTACGAGGAGAGCAATCGCAGGGTTACGAGATAGAGAAAATTTTCATACTGTTACTTTAACTGAAAGAAAATATTCTTATGAAAAGTGGAGCATGTACAAATATCCATGTTCACACGTTTTAGCTGTGTGCCAAAAAATTACTGTACATTTTAGTGGGTTTGTGGATGATGCATATACAATTACAGTATATATGAATGCTTGGAGTGGCGAGTTTAATCCATTACCACATGAAGATTATTGGATGCATACACGTATGTTCAAATATATTCCTGATCATCATCGTTTGAGACCCAAGCAGAAAGGCAGACCAAAGTCAACAAGACTGCAAAATTAAATGGATGATAGGCAAACAAGAAGTAAGAATCACTGTGGTATTTGTAAGGAATAGGGTCATGATCATCGCCGGTGTCCTAGGATACTTCAACACACTTCAACTTCATGCAGTGGAAGAAATTAAAGAATTCGAAGATGTATTTTCAATATTATTTTATGTATTTATGTTGGATGTTTTATGTATTTATGTGGGATTGTAATTTTAATGTTGCTTTCTATCCGAAGATGAATTGTATTGTGTATTTAAGTTGTATTATATGACAATATTATGTTTAAAATATATTTCTCATAAAATGAATGGCTATCATATTTTTCATGCTTTAATACACTTGGGATAATATCATTATTTTAGATTCATTAGAGTGCTATGACTTATGATCCGTGATATCCAGGCCCTCGAGACACGAGTATTCTTACATTGCAGGAGCACCATCGGTCACAGACTATTTTAGATGGCGGCGTAAGCATTCCAATCCTACTTTTATTATTAATATTTTTTTAAAATCATATACATCATCTAATTATTATATCTTATTGCAGGAGCTCAGACACCTTAGACTACGATGATCCGATGCTGACTTCTGGAGGACAAAGCATATCCCACTTAGAGTGGTGGATTATTTGTGATATCTTAGATTCTTTGGAGTGTATCGGATTGGTCGCATACAGATGGACGTTGGTTTTATTACTGCCTTACTTGAGAGATGGCGTTCAGAGACACACGTTTCATCTTCCATTCGGTGAAGCGACCGTCACGTTACAGGATGTCAGCATTCTTACCGAACTATCGGTTGATGGCGATCCAGTTATCGAAGTTGATCCCATGCTTTCCATTCTGGAGTGGCAGGCTTTGTGCTTACGATTGTTAGGGTTGGAGCTCGACGTCCAATTTTTCGATCATTCACGACTCAGGATAGAGTGTTTGGATGATTGTTATCGATATTTTCACATAGGGGATGATGCACCGGAGGAGATGGTACAGCAGTATGTCAGGGGTCAGATGCTGCGATTGCTTGATGGTGTTCTATTATCTGATACTTCATCGAACAAAATGAAGTTGATGTTTTTGCCATTATTGGAGGATTTAGAGTTCGTTCGTAGGCTCAGTTGGGGTAGTGCAGTACTAGCTTGCCTGTACAGACCTATGTGCCAGGGTTCTTATGCTGATCAGAATGAGATTGATGGTTATCTTGTATTACTACAGGTATGTAAATTAAAAATTTATATTTTTAATATTTTTAAAATTTTAATATTATAGCTTTGATTTGATATATCAGGTATAATTTTTTTTGAAATTTGCAGATTTGGGCATGGGAGAGGATGCCGACTATTAGTTCATTACGGCGACAGTTGCTCGAGATGCCACCAGAGCAGCATGACCCTGATATTCCATTCAGACTAGATGGACTATTGGGATATAGGTATAAAAATATTGCTTCGTTTACTTGAAATTTAGTACTATTTTAAATTCAAAAAAATTTATTTAACTTGAGTAGATTGTCAAGCAGATGGAACGTTGCATTCAACGTTTATCATGTATCAACGAGAGTGGCACGGGTTTATAGGTGCCAGCTGGATACATTAGTTGATACACATAGACGGATAAATTTTATTTATTTATAAATATTATTTTACAGTATTCATAATCTATTAAAATTTTAGCTTACTAATTTTTTTTATTTTAACTCTATCAATTTTTGTGAGAGCCATATACACATGAGATATTGCCTATATTACCACAGATATGTACAGTTGGACATGACATATGGACTGTTAGGGTGCCACTTATTTGTTTTGATGTGGTAGAGTGACATCTTTTCGATCGTGTTCTGCGGCAGTTTGGTCAGATTCAGGGCATCCCGGAATAGTTTGATATCAGCCAGGAACTTCATCGTATTGATCGATGAGGGAGAGCTCGTATTGACTGGTGTATCAGACATACAGAGTACATCGATATTTGGGATGCACGTCGAGATTACATTGTTCATGGTGATCTCATTTTAAGAGGTCGTTCATATACCGAGGACTACATGGTTTAATTTTTTAGCATTACAATACGAGTCATTGGACAGCCTCGGTATGCAGTTTCTGGATATGATGGTGAGAGTTCTACTGTGCGTCATTTGATAAGACTACGAAAATTATATTTTATATCAATGTCTTTACTTCTAATAATTAAGATTGAAAATTAGTTTATGTTGTTTGTGTTATATTTTTATTTTATATTTTACAGTATATTGCTAATTTATTTTTATTATATAGACTAATTCTATGTCGAATTTTGTGTTAGATGCTCGTCGTGTTTTATCTACGACTGATGAGGACGAACGGATTCGGATACTGCGTGAGATAGAGAGAATAAGTTTCAGAACATTGGTGATGATTGGTGTTGACTCATATAGCTGTGTGCCTTTGTATGGAGCAGCCAATACGCCAGATATGAGATATACGCAGTCACCATATGTTCCACATATGCCATCATCGCATATTCTGCAGTTGTCATCACTAGACGCTGCACAGATGCCACCACCTTTTGATTCACAGATGGCAGCACCTTCTTCTTCCTACATCCCCCAGATGACATCATCGGGTATCAATTGGCCGCATGAGTATGATACTTTCTTTTCAGGCTCATCCGTGTATCCAGATGAGAGGGTCGAGAGGGTCGAGGGGGTCGCTCAGTCCGTAGATGATCCGACAGCATCAATTATTCTTGAGCAGCATGACTAGCAGACCTCCACTGATATAGGGGAGGAGCCATTACAGCAGATATAGGAGCAGGAGCAGCCGTTGAGGACCTTCCTGAGAAGGTCCAAGCGACCACGGGCACCACGATGTCCTTGTGGGACTTAGTATTTTTTATATACTTGATATTTTTATTCTATTTTATATTATTAATTATTAATTTTATTTTATATTATTTAATTTCAAATGATCGGATATTATGCTCTGTGGACATAGATACACATACTCTCATATGTCTCAGAACATTAGGGGAGAAAAAGTTATGCTAAAAGGGCTATAGAAATTATAACGCAAATAATAATAATATATCGAATAATTTAATTATATTTCTTAAAATATCTAAAAATAAGCTAAATCAGACAAGTCGGTGGGGAACCATCAAAGTTCAAGCTGATTTTTCGATAAATAAGATGAATCGAACCGTACTGGTACATCTCGATTTGGTATGGGCACGAACAGCTACGTACGGTGTGATATGGGCCGGTATAGGTCAGTAAGGTTCCGGTACATTATGGTGCTTTTACCAATCGCTCGGTGTGATGCGGTTTGGGCTGCTATAAATCGGTACGGGGATGATACGGATTGGTTTTCTATTTTTTTTCTTTTTTTAAAATTTATTTGAATTAAAATTAAAATTTTTATTTCATTTTCTCTTTTTTTAATTAAATTTAAAATTTTTATTTTTTAAAAATTTAGAATTATAATTTTTATTATTTATTTTTTTTATTTTTAAAATTTAAAATTTTTATTTTTCTTTTTTTTATATTTAAGCCTATTTTTGAAAATATCATTTCAAGTGATCGGATATTATGCTTTGTGGACATGGATACACAGAGTCTCATATGTTTCATCTATCTCAGAATTTAAATTTTTATTTTTTTTAAATTTAAAATTATAATTTTAACTTTTTTTAATTTTTTTCTATTTTTTTATGACCTTTTTTATTTTTTTAATTTTTTTGAGGTACTTTTTTTTTGAGGATATTTTATTAACAAAATTAATTTGAAATGGAGAAAGTAATTTGAAACAGTGATTTTTTTAATTCAAATAAAAATTATAATTTTTTTATAATTTAAAATTATAATTATAATTTTTTACTTTTTTTCTATTTTTATGGCATTTTTTTATTTTTTTAGATATTTTTTCTCTTTTTTTGAGATATTTTTTAAAAAAATTAATTTGAAATGGTATTTTTTATTTTAATTAAAATTCTTATTTTTTTTTCAATTTTTTTCTTTTTTTGTGTTGTTTTTTTTTTTTTTTTTTTTTGATGTATTTTTTATTTTGGATATTTTTAAAAAAAATTAATTTGAAATAGGGATACTAATTTGAAATGGTGATTTTTATTTGAATTAAAATTAAAATTTTTATTTTTTAAAATTAGAATTAGAATTTTTATTTTTTTTGATTTTTTTATGATGTTTTTTAGTTTTTTATTTTTTTCACGTATTTTTTTAGATATTTTTTAAAAAATTAATTTGAAATGGAGATACTAATTTGAAATAATGATTTTTATTTGAATTAAAATTAAAATTTTTATTTTCTTAAAATTTAAAATTATAATTTTTATTTTTTTATTTTTTTAGACCCATTTCTTTTAGATATTTTTAAAAAAATTAATTTGAAATGGAGAAAGTAATTTAAAATGATGATTTTTATTTGAATCAAAATCAAAATTTTTATTTTTTATAAATTTAAAATTATAAATTTTATTTTATTTTATTTTTTTATTTTTTTTGGAAGCAAATAATTAAAGTCGCCATTTGAAATGACGTTTTTGAAAACGCCATTTCAAATGGCATTTTTTAAATCGTCATTTCAAATGACTATTTTATTTATTTATTTATTTATTTGACATCCATGTGGAAGAGAGATGAGGAGATAGAGCGGTTACGTGGCGGCTATAAAATACAATTTCAAATAGTATTTTTGGAATTTACATTATTTTTATAAATAAATTAATAAAATATATTATTTTAATAAATAATTTTTTTTAAAAAATTATTTTGGTAATGAACTCCCAATCAGGCCAATGAGTTATCCAAGGCATGTTAGACTAGCTGATTAAAAAAATAAAAAAAAAGAAAAAAGGGAAATGCCTATTCAATGAATCAACTTTGAGTCTAGAACCAATGGTTGCCTAGGTGCAATTTTGCTCCTCGAAGCCACTTTGTTAGGCCAACATTCTCGGTCCAACATCAAGCAGTTTGTTTTCAAGAAAAAGAAAATGTGAAATCTAAAAATAACATATGATAGGTTAATAAGAGAGATCATAGGCTTGCCTCTTAAGTCATAATCATCTCATACTTTACAAATAATATCTTGAAAAACCAATGAGCAATGACTAAGCAGAAAGGGGTTTTGGTGTTCTATTTACTGCTCTTGTGCCAAAGCACTAGGCTGCAATTTCATTTCAGCGAGATGACCAGCCCCAAAGGATTATATACCTGTAAAGCTTTTTTGAGAAAATATATACCGGTAAAGCTGTTTGGTTTTTTTGACTCCTACCACAATTTCACTTAAACACTGAATTGTGCCATCAAAGATTTTATTTAAACTTGACTCGTTAGTTGTGCAGTGTAGAGCTCCAAGTCGACATAACAAAAAGTTGCACTTTCTTCGGCATGTTCCATTGTGGTTCATCTTAGCCGTCTTCTTCATTAGGCCTATGCCATAATTACTTTCGAGATGATTCAGCCAGCTTTTCCATGATGTCCGTCGCTCCGGCTTTAGCTCCCATCAGGAGCTTCGCTCTAACCTCACTACATAGCTGAACGAGTGTACGACTCCCGGGTGCCACCTTAAGTAAGGGGTACGATGTAAACAGTTGGGTAAGATTGGTGCAATGTTCAGATTAATCTTGTCCCACTCAACAAGATTAACTGTCACCAGGATAAACTTAAAAATAGGTTACAGATCCAAATTGACATTCACGAGTACACCAGCCGCATAGCTTTATGACAACCTGAGATATTCATTGCCATACCACCAACTTGAAACCTGACAAGCTATAAAATCTGTACAAAAAAAGGGAGCAGAAGACTTTCTTATAAGTCTTATTTCACCAAAAAGGGTGAACAACTTGTGGACTAAAATACAACAATATTAACAGGGACACCACATGTCTAAATCAGTGTATTTCGACCATGCGATACGACCATCTACTAGCACATCGACCAAAGCGTATTTCCACCATGCGATACGACCATCTACTAGCTTCTTGGCTTCTTGACCAAACTCATGGATCAAAGTTTTAGATCCCTTCATTGCCTTTTGAACGACTGCAAAAAAAAAAAAAAAAAAATGCAATACAATTTATAAAAAAAAAACATTTCCTACAAACTCTTGACAATGAATCAAAACGCCAAAAAACTTTTTTTTCTTTAAAAAAAAGAGTCAGATGACTTAAATTTTTTTTTTCAAAAAAAAAAAAAAAAAAAAACCTCTTCTAAGGGCAGGTCCTTACATCAACATTTTTGCTTACATCCTTCAACTGCTCAACCAGTTCCTCCCTTGCCTGAGCAGCTGCCATGACAACATAACACCAAGCAGATCATCATCATTGGTTACCAAAACTCTTAAAGATGGCATGTAATACTTTTATATCCTACTTAGCCGGTCATACAAAAATCCAATCTCTGCCATCCAAACACCTTTTCATGTAGCTGAATGATATAACAAAATCACCCAACCGATCAAATAATTTGTTGGCATCTCTAAATGTATGTCTGAACAATACAAGTTTATCAGGCAAGTGAGTGAATGTGAAACTATCATGCAAAATATCTGGGTCATGTATAGGCTACAACAAAGGCTTTCTGTCCAAGTCCTGACCTCTGGACTAAGATGCATGATCGTATATTTCATCATAATTCAATGACTTGAACATACCCGAGATGAATCTTATTTACATAAATAGTTTTACATGGAAAGTGGTTTTGAAAGTAATAATTAACAATCTATTAGCACACACATTCTCATTAGCTATCTTATCACTTGAACTCCCTTGGAATTTCCTAAGAGCTCATTAAGCGATGAAAGTAAATTACCTTTGGTAGAAAGCTCTTCTAAAGTCTTTGATGTTCGCACTGCAAACCTTTGAAATGTTGGGCTGTACAGGTATCAAGAATCTCATAACATCAAAATACAATACAAAATTGACTAGCACAAATAGACTGCCACTAAATAACATATATCACCAGATGGGAACATTGTGCCACCAAAAGTTGCCATACCAAGACGCAGTAAAATGCATTGCATGACAGTTTACATCAACATTATCATATCACTGGGGAAAGCCGTTAAGATGATATAAAAGTATGTCTCATTATCATGCAAATCAGCTTCAAGCTGCAGCTTTTTATATTCGTTGAGAACGGGAGGAATATTTTTCACTACTTTAATATAAAATGTAAATCAAGAGTCACATGACCACCAACCATATGGCTAATGTAAAACAACAACAGACGCATTCACATAAACTCATGGTCTCATGTCATAGTTTCAATAAATCATCAATTCATATGACCAACATATTCAAAATAATTGGTATGACATGTAGCTCCCCGACGTCCAAATGCAACAAAGCAGATGTGCATTGGATAGCAAGGGGAACCTTGTTTTTCTTGCTTCACTTGCTCACAAGGCCCATAAAATGGAAGAAATTCATAGGCACAAACATAAATGAAGCACTCTTACAAAATAAAACAATCATTCATACACGAAGACGAGTTAATGAAAAGTCCCAAAAGTCGAGTTGAGAGACAGTTTCACATTAGGTGCAGGACTGTGGAGTGCGGATTGACATCTCCATTGAGAGCCGAAGGAATTTTTTAATAAAAAAAGTAGATACCCAAACAAGTAATGATTAAACTAACACGATCAAAATTCCCATGCAGGAAAACAAAATGACAACTCAGTCCCTTAGATGTTCTTGATTATGCGATCATCCCCGCTAATAATCATTACAGGTCTGTAGAATCATCACCATTGTCATATATTGCAATCAAGAAAGAATCCATCAACAGCAATATGCTATATGGAAATTCAACTATAATACCACCCAAATATAGAATGTAGAATTAGTAGAACCATTGGCCAAGAAAAATACAAAAAAATAACATAATTAACAACTGCAAAGCAAGAAGAAAGCAGTAGTGGTGTGAAACAACAAAGCATTTTAACAAGCAATCATAGGCATTCAGTTGGTAAATACTTGAAAACATTATGACAATTAATATAGCTTAAAGGGACAGAGCGCACTGCAAACTGACACAATTCTCAAGGATCAGTTTAAGAAGAAAACAGCATGAGCAAACAAAAGAACTGACACCAATGGTGTCGTCATCAGCATTATAAGTTGGCAAACAGCTTAACGTAAAGCATAACAAAAAAGGGATCCAGAAAACCATTAAAGGATTGCATATGGATCGCGCAAGAGAGAGAGAGAGAGAGAGTTGATGTTTTCCACTGATGCCTAGCAACTGACAGCTCAGTCCCTTAGATGTTCTTTGATTATGCGATCATCTCCGCAATAATCATTACAGGTCTGTAAGCTCATCACCGTTGTCCAGGAATGCCAGTACACCAGGGGAAAAAAATCGATGATCATTATAAGTAGAAATACGTAGACATCTAGAAAAGCCAAAACCCCATCCCACTCACATACAATCATGCATTGTTTTCAGCTTGAATAGAGGGAGCTATTTTATCTAATCATACGACACACTTCAACCAGCAATTTTATATATATATATATATATATATATATATATATATATATATATATATATATATATATATATATATCTTCAAAAAAAAAAGTGTATGTAATTGATGCAGTATGCCGACGATCAATGATAGACACCGATGCCGGCAAAAGGCATGGCAAGGATTACAACAATCGATATGGCTTCAAGGGAACGAGTCAATTGGGAACCGAAATATCCTCAATGACCAGATTATGAAGCGCACATAGAGCTAAAAAATGAAATATACTAAACCTAAATCAGTATTCGAACAAAAGAAAAAAAAAAACGGAAAAAGAAGACAAAAACTGTAGATGCCCTGAAGCAAATCTACGCCGCTTAAATGAAAAAGGAGAGGAAACGAGTCATAGAAAAATCTTTAATATAGCTTCAAGGGACCGAATCGATCGGGCAAAAAGGGTAACGATCCCGCCCGCCGACCAGATAAAGAAGCATCGAGAAAACAACTAAAAAGATTAAAAAAAGAAAAAAGAAAATGACTCTCCAAATATCTTATCATTCGGAAGGCACGTACCACAAAAGCCTAATGCATACCAGAGAGCCATCCACCGTTACGATTTTTATACCAAGCGCATACATTTGTTCGGCGGAAAAACAATCAGGGAGGGAGGGGAAAAATGCCTTTGGAAAAATGGACGAAGGAGATCATTACTTGTTGGCTAGGCCCTCAACGACAACCTCGTTGACGACGTAGCTGATGACCCTGCCCAGGAAATTACCTCCCGCCATCGATCAGATCGCACCTGTTGCTGCTGCTCGATCGAGATTCCAAGCAATCAAGTTAACCCTCCGAAGAAGATAAGCGCAGGAAAGGGGAAAACGAAGGAAAACCCTACCTAAATACGCAACAAACACAGCGAAAAGAAACAAGCCGCCTCTGGGAAAATTATAAACGGAAGAGAACGCCCCAAAGATCGGCAGCAAATTAGGGTTAGGTTACCAGGGGTCACCTCCTAATTTATAGACGCGAGTCCGATGGCTATGGAGGGTTGGGATGTGAGCGCTCGGGCATCGACGGTTGGGATTGGGTACGTGTGCCAGTAGAGAAACCCTAATTCCCAGTGAATTACGGAGGCGGCGTGGAAGAGGAGGGCGCCCCCGCCGCGCGGTGAGCATCATGGGCTTTTAGGCGGTCAAGCCCCTTAGCAGAGTCCAGGGGGCACAAAACTCCTCGACACGTGCAATTTCATGGGCTGGACTTAACTGCACAACATAGCCAAGCTTTCAAAAAAGATAAATTCTTTATGTGCCGTAGGCGCTCTAAAAAATTTGATACGGAACACATCATTTTATATTTATATAATTGATCATATAATTATTATTTTTTAATATATATTTAATATTTATATTTATATATTTTTTATTTAATATATTATAATTTTTTATATATAAAATATCATAATATATTCAAAAATTATGAATTCTACGTTAAATTTTAATTTTTTTATTTTTTGAATACAGAATACCATAATATGATTCAAAATATCATAATATGATCCATAATATCATAATATATAAGAAATATTTTTATTCAACTACTTTCCAACATATATTTAATTCATGCAATTTTACTTTCTCGTTAAAAAATTTTGAATGATAAAAATTCAGACCGATAATTCGTGTTCACGTTCACAGATCGTAAACGAGTCTTGTCGACTTAAAAATATAACACAGATTAGTTCTATCCGAACATGATCCGTTTAATTAATCAGATCAATCTGTGGAACACGAACACGATATGAATATACAGGAATTGATATGACATATTCCGTCTGATATGATTAATAATCGTATTGACGGGCCAAACAACTACACGATCCGCTTAATGATCTATTTAATTAATTGATTTATTTATAAAATTTAATTAAAATAATAAAAATTTAGTCAAAAAAATTAAAATAATATAAAAATAATTAGTTATCTATGCTAATTCATCGCTCTGAATTTCATTGTTATTTATTTTAGATTAAGATTATAATTTTTTTAATTTTTCTTATTTACTCTCCAATAATTTTAAAATAAATATATTATATATATTTAAATATATATATAACTTATTAATCTATTTTAATCTATTTAGTTAAATAGATCAAAACGTGTCAAAATAGATTACGCGAATCAATCCGTTTAAGATACGAATTTATCGTGCAATAAACAAGTCGATTCGTTTATGATCTAAATCTATTTATTTTAAATATAAATTTGTTTAAGTACATATCGTATTGTATCTGTATCAACGAATCGTATCAAAAATTTTCTATCTTAACGAAAATACTCCTATTCCTTAAAAAAATATGACATCTTATGCACATTATAATATTTTATAGATAAAAATTATAATTTTTTTGAATACAGAACATCATAATATGAATATAAAATATCATATTTTTTTAAAAAATAAAAATATTTTTTATTTAAAATTTTAAATTAAAAAATAAAATTATAAATATTAAATATATATTAAAAAAATAATAATTATATAAATTAATTAAATAGTACGTTCCATATCGAATTTTTTTATGCCGCCCCGACGCACAAAAAAAAAAATTCAAATCCTAAGCCCGAGGCCTGGCACATGAGCGGACATCAAAGTTGCGCTGCGCGCCTGCATACGGCTCAAACAAGCCCATATCAATGTAACACCTCCGTGTCAGCGTAGATTTTTTTTCCTTTTTTTTTCCTTCCTGCGCATAACAAATTCACGGGCGGGAACTTAAGCTAGAATTTGGATGGGCTCTTAGAAGGTGGGGGGACCAGGCAAGCCAACAAGCTTGAATACGAAATGGGTCTCTGGTTTTATACTACAAAATGGGATGCTTTTTATTCGACAGAGTAGAGTGGTGGGAATTAATTCGCTTGCTATCCACCACATCCCCCCTACCCGATCACAAAGGATTATGGATGAACCGTTCCAAACCATAATGACTATAAATTTATAGTCACCCATATCATACGTAAATGTTTGGTTGCAAAGAATTCATTAAAAAAGGTTTTTTTTTTAAATTGTGGAGTGTGAATGTAGCAATAACGTTTAATATCATTATACTTGAAAACATAAATTAATATAGTAAGTTTTAGAAAAGGGCTTTCACGCTATTTTTGCTACAATTAAACGTACTCTAATCGAATCGCACTTCTTCGCATTTCGTCCCGCTCGAACGAGATTATATAGTGGGAGAACCCAGTCTAAATGAATAGAAGTTGGAAAGATGCTGGTACGGCACCCGATTTCTCTGAAGAAATTGCTACGTTTTTAGCCGCCCCGTTCACTTTTGACCATATCTATCCTACATGTCGGTGCACTAAGGCTGAACCCAGTAAGTTGGGTGCAGTGGCCTGGGACCACATCGTACGCAATGCTCCCTTGTGATTAGAAATGAGATATGCGAGTGGGACCCAGAACCGGAGGAGATGACAGGAGAGGGCAAGTTTTCAGATGACAAAACGATGCGGGAGGGTCGGACGCTAAGGGGGCTGCTCTGCTGGCAATGTAGCAATTTGCCAGTTGGCAGCATCACATCCTAGATCTGGTGCTATCCTTGGAGCACTGGACTTGCTCATCGGCATGTGTGAAGTCCTTTCATCAAACTTTTGATTTGATTCTTTGATTTTTGGTTTGGGAAAAATAGAGAGATTTTATTTTTCTAGCATGGACACCGAGGAAAATGTTTCTGCCGGCAGTCCGTGTTTTTGTCCGATTAAAGCTAAAAAATGGTTAAAAATCATGAGATTTAGTGTTGTGCACCATGGGATGCTTTCCGGAAGGTACACTTCTGATAAAGATTCAATTCTGATCGGAGATAGCTCGAAAGTTAAATATTAATCTCTCGCAATCTAAAAAGTGTAGATGACATTTGGCACCATGTTCATTTTTTTAAAAAAAATTCAAAAATAAAAAATAAATATTATTTATTGAGATAAATCAATCGATCTCCATAAATCTTCAACGCAAACCGACCGACCTCCGACTTTAACCCCACAAACAGACATGATCTTGAAAACGACTACCAGTCGAACATCGACCAAGCAAACCGATACTACTCTCAACCGACCAACCGAACACACCTCACTGATTCAAGATCGGCAAGCGATCGATGTTTGGACACTACAGACAGCGAACTATTTCGATCATCGGTATTTCAAAGTTCTCAACCGATGGTCAACTCCCGACGCATAGTCGACCGACTCGTTCGACATATCATAACTGTCATGGATGGTTATCCCTCAAATATCGCGGTGTAATCTGTGGGAATTAATAACCCACCATGAAATTATAGCTCAATGATTCTATGCCATAAAATGCGGGACCATATCCGACGGTTACAACTATCTTTTCTATAAAAAGGGAGTAAGGCAACAGCATCGGAGAGCCACTTTCTAACTGAGCTTTACCACCTTTCTCGTTCAAAAATACTATTGCCCAGTCTCCCTCCCTGACTTAAGCATCAGAGGGTCCCCGTCGAAGATAAGACGACGAAGGAGTTGGCCGCAACAGATTGGCACGTCAGGTAGGGGAGAAGACAACTCGCAATGATAAAAATCAGAGTTCAATAATCAATAGCAATCGGATCGACGAGGCACTCTTCCCACAGGGAAGAGGGTCCTCCCCTGCCTCTAGTAGCAGAGCTTAGTTCCTCACGACCCGTGATCACCATAGACGTCCATATTACTGCAATCGTGTAGCAAATAAACGTTCTTACGGAAGCGGTCGGAAGCCTCCAGCAGCAGCAGACCCGGCCACCATAGCCGTCGGGGGAGCAACCAGTGGCGCATTCGATGCCATCAAGGCACAACCGCCGTCATCCACGGCAATCTCCATCTCTTCCTCCAGAGCGGCCATCTTGGCTCTCTCATCGGGACGAGAAGCGGCAGTCGCGACGCTCTCGACGCGCCACCCACCATTCACGGTGCTCCTCTCTTTCTCAGTTGGATCAGGCAAGGAAGGAAAAGCGACCACGAACGCCATCTGCTTTCTCCTCTAACTCATCGAAAGGTTCAACCCCTAGAGTTTTCCACCATCAGCGGCTCGAAGACTATGAACGTAAATTCGAAGAAATCGACCGCCGACTTGCCCAACTTCACGTGGATGGTCAGAAATCTTCAAACGATTTTGATTTTCATACCACCCAACCTCTCTCTCGACACATCTTGAATGAGCCGATCCCATTTCGGTTCAAGATGTCGCAAGTGGAGCCATATGACGGCTCCACCGATCCGATCGACCATCTTGAGAGCTACAAGGCTCTTACGACGATTCAAAGGGCAACCGATGCTCTCATGTGCATCGACTTTCCGGCGACTCTTCAGAAAGCTACTCAAGCCTGGTATTTCGGGCTTCAGTCAAGAAGCATCTATTCTTTTGGATAGCTCGAACGTTTCTTCATGGCTCACTTCAGTACCAGTCGAAGGCCGCCACGAACTTCTGACAATTTCTTCTCGATCAAGCAGGGAGAGACTGAGTCGTTAAGAGATTTTGTGGTCTGATTCAACACGACCATACTTGAGGTTAGGGACCTCAATGAAGATATGACCATATCGATCATGAAAAGAGGCATGAGGGGATCTTGATTCACGTATTCACTGGATAAGACTCTCCCTCAGACGTATGCTAAACT
Source organism: Elaeis guineensis (assembly GCF_000442705.2). Classification (NCBI taxonomy): domain Eukaryota; kingdom Viridiplantae; phylum Streptophyta; class Magnoliopsida; order Arecales; family Arecaceae; genus Elaeis; species Elaeis guineensis. The sequence goes on along the minus strand of NC_026007.2, from coordinate 74,770,728 downwards.
CTTGGAGCGTGCATACAAATATATGCGTGCAGACGAAGGAGCTTCTGACTGGCACCAAACAGAAGGCGAAAGTCAGAAGAAAAAGCAAAAGAAGAGTGGGGCTCCAGCCGAATCAAGTAGGCCCCCGACTAATAAGCGAGCCTCATCCCGACGATAGAGTCCAAGGCCGACGTATAACAGGTATGACTCCTATACCCTTCTTTCTGCTCATCGTGCATAGATCCTCGTGGAGATCGAAAGAGCGGAATATCTACGGCACCCTCTGATGTGCACCATCATGAAGAAAGAGATGATCACATGCCATATATGGATCCAAGAGCCAAATTGATGATTTTGCTCACGTGCGTAGAAGCATGATGTGCTGCGAATCAGATTTGACAGGAATTTGAAAGAAATTATTGCTTGAAAAAAGAGCCGAGTTTAGAAGCTTATTTTGTTCTTCCTAATTCACCATGATCTCCAGCCACCATCATTTCCATAATAGCAAGACGCAATCAAGGTTGTTTTGTTCTTTCTAATTTACCATGATCTCCAGCCACCATCATTTCCATAGTAGCTAGATGCAGCCAAAGTTATTTTGTTCTTCCTAATTCACCATGATCTCCGACCACCATCATTTCCATAGTAGCAAGATACGGCCACTATTATTTTCTTTGTAGCAAGATATAGCCACCATCATTTCTATGATAGTCAAATTCTGTTATTTCTTCCATCTACTGAATGTCTTATGTTCCCTCTCTTATCTATATAAAGGAGACGACCTATGTATTCAATTCAGATTTCAATAAATGAAAATGAGTGTTGCTGATTTCTCTTATCTAACCCCTGTGTGTTAGTGGCGAGTTATAAACCCTAGAACTTATCACTCACATTCTTCTTTTCTTGAGTGTGGCTTCTACCCCTTTGTGATCTGATTGTGGCAATTTTCTTATCAATCAGATTTCAAAGGTTTCTTTTTTTTTCTCTTTTTCTTATGCTCCAATCTTTATTCTTACCTACACAAGATAGTTATTTAGGCCTGGACACATCAGTTTGGTATCAGAGCCTAAGGGAGTGTTTGACATCCAAATCATGTTTGGAGGAGATGAGGCCCCTGTCATTCCTAGAGACATGAGTTTGGAACAAGCTCAGATTATGGGGCTCCAGCGGCGTCAAGAAGAGATGATGGAGCAACTCAATCACCTAACACAAGCGTTTGAGCGGTTGGCAATACTTTCTCCACCACCACAGCGGCATGGCCATCCAGCATCACGACGAGTTGATCGCAATGATGAAGAGGAGTATGACGAACCCGGAGATGATGATGGTGTGGAGGAACACCCATGGCAAAGGCGGCAGCAAAGGAGTTTGGGAGACAATATTAAGATGAGGATCCCATTCTTTAAAGGAACCAGCTCATCCGAAGAATATCTGGAATGGGTGCAACGTGTGGAGAAGGTCTTTGAATGTCAAGACTATTCTGAGGTAAAAAAATATAAACTTGCTGCCCTTGAATTCACTGATCATGCTAATCTTTGGTGGGAGAATGTGAAAGCTCAGCGTAGGAGGGATGGTGAAGAGGAGATCCGAAACTGGAGGCTTATGAAGCGGATCATGGAGAAGCGATTTGTCCCTCAATATTATAAGCAGGAGCTGTACATCAAGTTACAAAGCTTGAGACAAGGGGGGATGTGTGTTGAGGATTATGTCAAAAAATTTGAGATGCTGATGATGAGATGCGATTTGCGAGAACCTCAAGAACAGACCATTGCAAGGTTCTTAGGAGGCTTGAATAAGGAGATTGCTGATACGGTGGAGTTGCAATCTTATGTGTTCCTTGACGATGTGATCAAACTTGCTGTTAAGGTGGAGAGACAGCGCAAGCGTGGTGCAAGTAAGCCAAGTAAGACTACCAACTCATCTTCCTTATCACCATGGTCCGTCCCTAAGCGGTGCCAAAACAAGTAGAAAAAGGTGATTCTAGCAAGCAAGTCACAGATGCAGCCAAAGAAAAAGAGGTGGAAAATTCACAACCTCCCAGACGAAGTCGAGATATCAAGTGTTTCAAGTGTCTTGATTACGACTATATAGCCTCTGAATGTCCAAACAAGAGGGTGATGTTTATTCGGGAGTCACAAGAAGAAATTGAAAGTGAAGATATTTTGGAAGAGGTAAAATAAGATTATGTGGAGTTTGCAGATGAAAGAGAGCTATTGGTTATTCATCGCAACCTGAACCTACAAGCCAAAGTGGATGATGAGTAGTGCAAAAATATCTTCCATACCAGGTGCACCATCCATGATAAGGTATGTGGTGTTATCATTGATGGAGGTAGCTGTACCAATGTGGCTTCTACTATTTTGGTAGAAAAACTTAATTTGATGACTATGAAGCATCCCCGTCCCCATAGATTGCAATGGCTTACTGACGATGGTGATGTGAAGGTTACAAAGCAGGTTGTAGTACCTTTTTCTATTGGCAAGTCCTACAAAGGTGAGGTTGTTTGTGATGTGGTTCCTATGAAAGCCAGCCATCTTCTTTTGGGAAGACCTTGGCAGTACGATCGGAGGACTATTCATGACGGCTTCAAAAACACCTATTCATTTGCCAAGAATGGAAAGAATATAGTGTTGGCACCACTTAGCCCACAACAGGTCCAGAAGGATCAGCTTGTGAGTGAAAAGGGCAAGAAAGAGAACCTATTTGCCAACAAGGGGGAAGTGAAGCGAGTTTTGACTAACCATGAAATTATTTTTGTTCTTGTAGCTAAGCAGGTTCCAAGTGAAGAAGTCTCCCTTCCACCGCAAATGAAGGAGATCTTGAAAGAATTTACAGATGTGTTTCCGGAAGAGTTACCAAAAGGATTGCCACCAATCAGAGAGATCGAGCATCAGATTGATCTCATTCCAAAGTTTGTCCTTCCAAATAGACCAGCCTATAGATGCAATCTCGAAGAGGCCAAGAAGTTGCAGCGACAAGTTGCGGATCTTTTGGAGAAGGGTTATGTAAGGGAGTCTATGAGCCCATGTTCAGTACCAGCTCTGTTGGTACCAAAGAAGGATTCGATTTTGGTGGTTGTGGATCGATTCTCAAAAATATCTCATTTCGTGCCATGCCACAGAATCGATGATGCTTCACATGTTGCAGAATTATTTTTCAAAGAGATAGTACGTCTGTATGGTATACCAAAAAGCATTGTATCTGATCGAGATGTCAAGTTCTTGAGTTACTTTTGAAAGACCTTGTGGAAGAAGCTTGATACTAGATTGCTCTTCAGCATGACTTGCCACCCGCAAATCGATGGTCAGATCGAAGTGGTAAATCGTACCCTCTCTTCTTTGCTTCGCACTGTTGTTAACAAAAATATGAAGAATTGGGACGAGTGTTTGGCTTATGTTGAGTTTGCTTACAATCGTAGTATTCATAGCACTACTAAGCATTCTCCTTTTGAAGTGGTTTATGGGTTTAATCCTATCACCCCACTTGATTTGGCACTACTTCCAATCAGCGAAAGAGTTTGTATGGATAGGAAGAAGAAAGCTGAGTTGGTTAAGTCCATGCATAAGAGCATCAAGGAGCAGATTGAGAGGAAGAATGTGGCTTATGAGAAGGCAGCCAACAGAGGAAGAAAACAAGTTCGCTTGACACCAGGTGATCTTGTTTGGATACATCTTCGCAAAGAATGATTTTCAAACCAAAGAAAATCTAAGCTCATACCGCGTGCTGATGATCCATTCCGAGTTGTTGAGAAAGTGAATGACAATGCTTACAAGATTGAATTGCCTGATGACTACAATGTGTCCGCTACATTCAATGTTCGAGATCTTTCTCCTTACTTCGAGGATAGTTTGGATGATGAGGAAGACTTGGATTTGAGGACAAATCCTACTCAACAAGGGAAAAATGATGTGCACCATCATGAAGAAAGAGATGATCACATGCCATATATGGATCCAAGAGCCAAATTGATGATTTTGCTCACGTGCGTAGAAGCATGATGTGGTGCGAATCAGATTTGGCAGGAATTTGAAAGAAATTATTGCTTGAAAAAAGAGCCGAGTGTAGAAGCTTATTTTGTTCTTCCTAATTCACCATGATCTCCAGCCACCATCATTTTCATAATAGCAAGACGCAATCAAAGTTGTTTTGTTCTTCCTAATTCACCATGATTTCCAGCCACCATCATTTTCATAGTAGCAAGATGCAGCCAAAGTTATTTTGTTCTTCCTAATTCACCATGATCTCCGACCACCATCATTTCCATAGTAGCAAGATACGGCTACTATTATTTTCTTTGTAGCAAGATATAGCCACCATCATTTCTATGATAGTCAAATTCTGTTATTTCCTTCCATCTACTGAATGTCTTATGTTCCCTCTCTTATCTATATAAAGGGAGGTGACCTATGTATTCAATTCAGATTTCAATAAATGAAAATGAGTGTTGCTGATTTCTCTTATCTAACCCCTGTGTGTTAGTGGCGAGTTATAAACCCTAGAACTTATCACTCACATTCTTCTTTTCTTGAGTGTGGCGTTCTACCCCTTTGTGATCTGATTGAGGCGATTTTCTTATCAATCAGATTTCAAAGGTTTCTTTTTTTTTCTCTTTTTCTTATGCTCCAATCTTTATTCTTACCTACACAAAATAGTTATTTAGGCCTGGGCACATCACCCTCCATCGATGAAAATGAAAAATCACGATCGAAGGAAGTATTGTCGGTTTCACTGTGACCATGACCACGGCACTGAACAATGCATCCAGCTCAGGGATGAAATAGAGGTCCTGATATGATGAGGCTACCTCGAAAAATATCGGAGGGATCCAACGACTCAACCTCCACCCGACTAAAAAAGCTGTAAATAATCAGCCGACCGTGGGAGTCATCAATATGATCTCTGGACGACTGAACTGAGAGATAACTCCCGAAGAAGAGTCGGCAAAACGACAACAACTCAATGTAATAACTTTTTCGAAAAAAGATATTCAGAGAATTCAAACTCCTCACGACACTGCTGTTGCTGTTTCGACAATTAGCTTATAAAAGCATGACGGATGTTTTATTCTACTCGACTTCCTTCCAAATGCAACTACTCAGAGAATCAACTGCTTTAGTATCGACTATATTTCGATCCTCTTGCAAAAATCGACATTCCGACTGTGATTTTAAAGCAACATCAAGTATGCAGGCTTTTACTGTAAAAGTCAGAGGATCGACTATCTCGACACCGAATATATTTTAGCTTTCACTGTAAAAAGTCAGAAGACTGACTTTATCTCGACATCGACTGTACTTCGGCTTTCATTGTAAAAAGTCAGAAGACCGACTTTATCTCGACATCGACTGTGCTTCAGCTTTCATTGTAAATGTCAGAAGATCGACTATCTCGATATCGAATATACTTCGACTTTCACTGTAAAAGTCAGAGGATCGACTATCTCGACACCGACTACATTTCGGTTCCCTCGCATACCCGACCCACCAACTACAATTGGAGGCTAGCGCTGACGATGCAGATTTTCTCCACGAAAGCTGCGCTGCCCTCATAGTCAGCTCTCCATTAAAGTAGCTAGCTAATTTACCAACTTAGTATCAACTAAGAAAGGCAAAATACCAAAACGACCAAGGTCAGATTAGAATTATACCGACACGGCCATGGCCAGTCGAGGGATATTTGGCTTGCCACCAATTATCAAACAATACGACGTATAAATCCGATCAAGCTTCGGATAATGGATATTCGACTTACCATCATTATCCTAACTAAATACATTGGAAACTACGCGACTAGCAGATTTTACAAAGTCTGTGAAATGGCCAGATCTATGATCTACATTCGGAGATTATTCTACAAATAGACATTACAGACTCGACGATACAGAGAAGCATTTCAGAACAAAAGTACTTCTTTTATTATCAAAAAAGAGAGATTACAAAATTGGACCGAAGTCCAATTACATCTTTCTTTACAAAAAGAGAAACCAAAGAAAACGCCGACTAATCTTCATCGCCGTCCTTCGCTTCACTGAAGAATCGACATGCCCATCTTGAATCGGCTTCTTCGACAAACTCCACCTTCCAACTCGGAGGACGATATGACTCGAGTTGAGCTGTGAAGATGATTGATCGATCATATTGCTTGGCCAACCACATCAACAGCTTGACCCATTCATACGGGAACAGAGAGGGTCTCACCCGATCGACGACCACACCCTCCTCGTATAAGAGCTAAAGGAGGACTTCAGATTTTCATCCACCACCGAAGATGTCCTTGATCATGCAGCTGAGATGGGGACACGGGATATACGGTAACAAGTCGTTGATCCTACCATCGGCACCAGGAGTGAAAAGCTGACATCGATCGAAGCACAATGCCGCTTCCGAAATCAACGAACAATCGGACCCAAGAATAAGAAAACTCCCAGTCTCGACAGGGAGTCGTTGGTCAGAACCTCCGACCAACCATCCCCTGCAGGAATCTCACCCATTGGAAGAACCATCAAAAATCCAAAGGAACTCAAAGAGAAAACGAGAAGAAATGTTTTCGCACGAAAGCAGCTCTCTGGCAAAACTCTCCCGTCAGAAGAGACAACAGCAAAGTAAATACCTGACTGACAGCGGTCCTTTATATAGAGGAACACCTAACGGTCTGGATGAAAGCGGCCAGATCGAGACAACACCAGATAACAACATGTGGTAGCATCCGGACCCATCATTGACCCGACGACTTAATGCGTCTGCACCAGATTAAATCACATTACCTCCATCCGCGTGAATAGCTCCGACCCAATGACATCCCGACGAGTGACGAAAATCTACATAGCAGAATTAAATCACACGATGTTGGTTCGCCTTCCCGATATAATGCCTGACGCCGACCCACATTTCACAAACGATGCCTGACATCAGATCTTTCTGCTGATACGATAGCTCAAAGACGACAAAGTGGTTTATCGGCTGTACTCCAAAGAATGTGGCGGCAGAGTCGGAATTCGACATGATAGACAACAACTCTTTTCATCCAAAACAATTGACCACGTGGCGATACACACGGTAACTCACCATTGGACTCAGAAGTGGGGGGGCAATTATTGAGATAAACCGACCGACCCCCATAAATCGACTGATCTCCAGCGCAGACCAACTGACACCCGACTCTGGCCTCACAAATAGATATGACCCTGAAAGCGACTACCGATCGAACATCGACCAAGCAGGCCGACACTACTCTCAACTGACCAAGCAAACACACCTCACCGACTCAAGATCGGTAAGCGACCGATGTTCGGATACTACAGACAGCGGACTACTTCGACCGTTGGTATTTCAAAATTCTCAACCGACGGTCAACCCCCGACGCATCCCCCGACGCATAGTCGGCCGACTCATTCAACATATCATAACTGTCATTGACGGTTATCCTTCAAATACCGCGGTGTAATCCGTATAAATTAATAACCCATCACGAGATTACAGTCTAATGATTCTACGCCATAAAATACGGGACCATATCCGACGATTACAACTATCTTTTCCATAAAAATGGGGTAACGCAACAGCATCGGAGAGCCACATTCTAGCTGAGCTCTACCACCTTTCTCATTCAAAAATACTGTTGCCCAATCTTCCTCTCTGACTTAAGCATCGGAGGATCTCCGTCGGAGACAACTCCGGTCAGTATGGACGTTATTTTACAGGTTCTCGTTCCTGACGACAGACGACGAAGGAGTTGGCTGCAATACTATTTTAATTATTTTATTTTTAAATTATTAAGAGTTTAAATATGTCCAATATATTTAGATATTTTAAAAATAAATACGACAATGGTGGTCTTAGAGCTAGTAACGGTGGTGGAGACACCGGATTCTTTTTATTACTATGGTTGAATAACTTAAATCGATAGATTGAAAAATCAAACTGAATTTTTCATAATTTTAAATAAAATAAAAATATTTAAATATTATTATAATAATCTCATGCGGAAAATTTATTATTGTCGTGTCGTTGTTGTTGGAACAACATCTTTGCCAGACCTTAGAGTGTATATAACTACTTGCATCAGGCACTACGATATTTTAGAAATGTCCAGGGAAATTCACAGAAGCTTCCATTAGTACAATGCCATTTTAATTGACCATATAAATATTATTATAATAGAGATAACCATATGGTGTTAAAAAGAAATCTATAAAAAAAAAAGACAGACACAAGTTCTAATTTTTGTCTCCTTTTACCATCACTCTACTTATGTACTACCATATGAAATTTCTTGTATTCCATCTAATCTCTATTCCATTGTTACATGGATAAATGCAAGGATTTATAACCAATCAAGACCGGCGAATCAATTTCCAAAATAATATTCTTAGCAATGCTAAGTAGGCTTATAAAATGTTACTCCACCATCTCTTGGTAACTATGATACCTTTTTTTTTTTTTGGGTTTTGGGGTTTTGGGGGGAGGGGGGGGGGGTGTTGGGTTTAATAATAATGATACTTTTATAAGAAATTTAGCTTTTTGTGATGATCAAAATTATTACTAAAACTTATAATCTTGTCACTGATGGAATTTCTTTGACAATAAACTATCGTCGCTAGTCGGTCGTAATTATTTTATCGCTAAAATCATCTATGATAACTTAAATTTCTTATCACTGAATCATTTTTTTTGTGACAATAGAGCTTGTCACTTAATATATTACAAGAAAAAAATATACAAAAAATTAATAAAAATAAAAAAAAATAAAATAAATGAAAAAATAAGATCTTTTCCTGCATTGATTTAAAATTTATTTTAGTATAAACGAAATGCTATAAAAATAGTAATGTATTCTTAAAATATAATAAAAAATTAATAACAAAAAATGACAATGAGATTCACAATCTTATCTAGTCAGTGCGATCAATAACTTCATTATGTTGTATTAAATCTCGATTTTATATAAGCAATTCTAATTTTTTCATAATTTCTTTCAAATTTCTTCCTGATAAAATTTCAACAATGTCCATATGTGAAATTACAATTAAGAGATAACCAATTGAAAATAAATCCTAAATATAGTTTAAAATATTTATAGGGCTATAAACTAAAAGTACTAAAAATATCTTAAAAAATTTAAAATTTGATATATTTTTTTTTAAACCTGCCTAACATCATATATACCATATCTCTTTAGAATAATATTTTATTTTAATCTAAAAACTCATTTAAATAGAGTTAAAAAGTTAACTATAATAATAGAAAAAGAACCATCTAAATGATCAAATACTCCATTGTTAAGTGATATGAGCAAACATAAGTAAATCAATAAGATCACAAAAGAACATGAAAAAAAATCACTCAATTAATTTACTCCAATAACAAATGATACAATATAATAAATTTTAATAAAATAAATAAGACAATACCGTTTGATCTAATAAAATTTGGCAGCCATCCATCATGTCCATAAAAATCAAAAAAAATATAAAAAAAAGAAATCATGTGCGTGCAAGGGTATATCATGAAATAAGTGAAAAAGTGAGTATCCACCGATACTACAGCTTGACACGAAAGCCCTACGCTTTATCCTCGCGTTCAAACAAAAATTAATACTATTATTATTTTTATCAGTTTGTATTAAATATATCTTAAATCTTGCTTATCGAGAGATCTATAATTAAATACCAACAATATGGAATAAAAAATAAAATAAGTACAACTATAAAATATAAAAAAATAATTACAATGTCAATCAATATAAAATAAAACAATACTATAAATTAAATTTAGAAAATATCCTAACAAAATACCAATAATAAGATAATAAAATTATTCATTATACTATAAAAAATAAAAAAATAATTACAATAACAATCAACATAAAATAAGACAACACTATTTGATCTAATCTGATAGATAAATTTAGATCTTGAAAAATAATATAAAAAATAATAAAAATATTATTTTTAAAAAATAGATTAGTATGTTATTATTTTTAAAATTAAAAAAATAATATTATTAATTTTAAATAGTAATAAATTAGTATTTTAAAAAATAATATGTTATTATTTCACCTAAAAACATGAAAAAACACTCGATTTACTTACTGTGATAATAAATAATATAATAAAATAAATTTTAATAAAATAAAATTATAAATTTTATAATTTTTTAAATTATTAATAAATTAATATGGAGTAAAAAATAACAAATACTTGCTTAAAGATATCTACTCAATAGATAGATGCAAAACTACAAAATCTTCCAAAAAAAGAAAGTTATAACTCACTTTTTTCTAACAAAAAAATATATTGATACCATAAATATTATTTTTATCATTGAAAAGTCTATTAAGATAGTAGCAAAACTTATAATTTTAAAATTATATTTATACTAATAAATTTTTTATCATCATTTAATTATCTTCAAGTTGTTCAAGTAGAAAATCGAATTAACATCAAGACAATAATAATTTTTTTAATTACTAAATAATAAAAAAATAATCTTAAAAAATAATAGATTTCAATAAATTTTTTTGAGAGAAAAAGAGAAAGCTATCTTGTCTGCTTAAAGCCTTTCGTCCGATTGATATGGATCTAAAATTTTCTACTTGACCACTCCGAGCCTCCCACCTGATTGAGACTTCTACGAATGAAAAAGTAAAAAAAATAATTTTAAAAATATAAAAAAAATCAACAAAAATAAAGAAGATAGAAAAATTAAAAGGTAAGATATTTTTCTGCATAAATTTAAAATTTATTTTTTTCATAAATTAAAATCTATAAAAATAATAACATATTTTTGAAATATAATAAAAAATTAATAATAAAAAAATGATAATGAGATTCACAGTCTTACCTGCTAAGTGCAGTCGATAACTTTGTTATATTATATCAAATCTCAAATTTGCATATTAAACCTCAACTTTATTATGCTGTTTTGAAGTCTCCTCCTAGAATCTAGAAGTTATCAGATTTATATCGATATCATTTCATTAAGCTAATGAGAGAATACAAAGCATAATGAGTGATCAAATAAACTAACAAAAAAGAAAAAGAAATGCAACTCACATTTCGTAGCTCAATTCTCTAAGTTTCTTCTCGAGCAAAATGGTAAAATGATAAAAAATAATAATTAGAAAAAAAAGAACAATCAGTAAGAAATAATATCACTAACCATATCTTGGTTTAAGGAAGAGAGTTTATAGCCAGAGCAGGATCAGATAATTTGTTTATTCCCCATCAGTATCATATAGTTTTTAGCATCATATGAGAAACCTAATTCGATTTCTCATGAGCTATGTAGGAGGGTCACTGTTTTAGTAACAATAGCCTTCTGCTCCTTATTTTATAATATCATTTAGGAGAAAGAGCGATTAGAGGATCCAGACACAAGTACTGGCATGATGCAATAGCCTTACTATCCCAAAAAAAAAAAATCGAAACACGGTTACTACTGTGGTGCAGCAGCTTTCCAGTGCCCATGAACTTGGACAGACATTGCTGCTAGAATTTAGCAGCCATCCATCATGCTCATAAAAAAAAAATTTCAAACAAAAATTAATACTAATATTATTATTATCGATCTATATTAAACATATCTTAAATCTTACTTATTAAGAGATTTATAATTAAATACCAACACTATGAAATAAATAATAAAATAAGTACAGCTATAAAATATAAAAAGATAATTACAATAACAATCAATATAAAATAAGATGATACTATAAGTTAAATTTAGAAAATATCTTAATAAAAATACCAATGATAAGATAATAAAATTATTCATTATACTATAAAATATAAAAAAATAATTACAATAACAATCAATATAAAATAAGACAACAATGTTTAAATTGATCCAATGGATTGATTCAGATCTTGAAACATATTATTTTTTAAAAAAATAATAAAAATATTTTTTGAAAAAAATAAATTAGTACTTATTATTTTTAAAATTAAAAAATAATATGTTATTATTTTTAAATAATAATAAATTAGTATTTTTTAAATATTATTATTATTTTTATAATATTTTATTTTTAAAAAATAATTTTTTTTTTAAAATATTGATTTCATCTTTTATCTCTCCCCCACTTTTATTTTTAAAATATTATTTTTTTTAATTTTTTAAAATATTATTTTATTATTACTAAAAATAATATTTTAAATTAATAATAATAATAAAATAATCATATTTTTTAAATATTTTTTTGAAAATCTTGTTTTCATCTCTTATCCCTCCCCTACATTTATTTTTTAAAATATTTTTTTTATTTTTTAAAATACTACTTTATTATTATTTAAAAATTATATTTTAAATTATTATCAATAATAAAATAATAATTTTTTTTTCTTTTTCTTCTCCCTCTCCAAATATTTTTTTTTTTACTTTCCCTTTTCTCCCTTCCCTTCCCTTCCTCCACCCCCGCCCCACCATGTGAGGCCCAAAATCTGAAATATCTAATACAAAATAGTAGATCATAGAAACAAATTTTACTTATTTTTTCATTTATTGTGCCTATGACCACTCACAAATAAAAAAATACCATATAATAGGTTTTATTAAAGAAAGAAATCTAAAAAATAAATTATCATGAGCGAAAATACACATCCTAAAAACAAACCTAACAACAAAGTCGAGATGACAACAATATGTGCAACAGATCTACAATAGTTTTCATGAAAATGACATGGAGAACACAATATGATGGGTCCTAAATATATCTCTTATCATAGGCAAAGCAAAAGCTAGAGCTCTAATCAAAATCCATCAAAAAAAACATCAAAAATACATGATTCATTAAAAACATCTCAATCTGTTTCTTAAATTCTTCACATATGTATCATCATGAATGAAATCATAAAGATATTAACCAAATACAAACCGATCTCTAGAATAAACTCCAAAAATATCAAAAGTAAAAATCTCAGCTTTTCCGCACAGGACACATTGTGATCAGATCCAAACCATTAAAAAGAAAAAAATTAGATCCTTTAACCAAACCCAAAAGGAGAGGAAAAAAAATCTAACTTCCATGATTCTAAAAGCAAAACTAAGAGATTTCTTGAGCATCAGATCAAACAGTGAGCGAAGTTGAGAGAGATAGCCGAAGCAACACACTACAAATGAATCACCATGAATGAAATTAGAGTTTTGAAACAAAATCATAATCAAATTTATTTTTTCTTTTTCTCTTTTCTCTTTTTTTTTCTTTTCTTTTTCTTTCTTTCTCTTTTTCCTCTCTTCTTCACGAAATAAAAGAAAAAACTGCTCCGAACCTCACCGTCGCCGCAATGGCTTACGCATGCCAACCCCACTACTACAGCGCTTGTGCAGCGACGACACCGAGCCCCTCCCTCTCGGCTCTTATCCCTCTCTCATTTTTATTTTTTAAAATATTATTTTTTTTCTAATTTTTTAAATACTATCTTATTATTATTTAAAAATAATATTTCAAATTATTATTAAGAATAAAATAATAATATTTTTTAAATATCTTTTAAAAAAATTTTGTTTTTCTCTCTTATATCTCCCCTACTTTTATTTTTTAAAATATTTTTTTTTCTAATTTTTTAAAATACTACTTTATTATTATTAAAAAATAATATTTTAAATTATTAATAATAATAAAATAATATTATTTTTTTATTTTTTCTCTCCTCTTCAAATATTTTTTTTCTTTTTTTTTTCTTTCTTTCCCTTCCCTTCCTCTCGCCACCCCCCAACCCACCCCCCGCCCCCACCACGTGAGGCCCTGGTTGTGGCCTCACCGGTGAGACCCATCTCTGATAAATCAAGATCCAATGGTGACTGAGACCTAGTGGCATTAAGAGACCGACAATCTGATCTAGATCGAAAGATTCAAACAAAAAAAAAAGGCAAAAGAAAGAAAGAGGGCCAACGGTTCTTCTCCGTCATGCTCCTCCTTCCCTCTCTTCCCACGTGTGATCATCCGACATGGCACCACCTGTGACAACCAATGCTGGTTTCTCTCTGCCGTGCCCAGTCTTCTACTTCCACCCATCAAACAAAACACAAAAAAAAATGGCCGCTGGCTCCTTCACACTGTGCCCTCCTCCTTCAATGGCGGTGGCGGAACAAAACCGCCGATCGATGGAGAAGGCAAGAGAGGTGACGAGGATGGCAGTCGGTGGAGAAAGTGGATGTGTAGTAGGAGAGAAGGGAGAGAGAAAAGAGAGAGAGAATCTCTCTCTTTTCTTCTTTTATTTTTTTTTTCTTTTCCTTATTTTCTTTTTTTTTTCCCTTCACAGAAAAGAGAGCTGTGTACTCTCTTCTGTCTCTCGAAACATGAACAGGGGAGTCATCTTCCCTCATTCCATACCCCATCGGAGGCCATAATTGACGATCGATGGCCGACGGTAGCTGGGGCTACTGCACCGCAACTTAAAAAATCCAGACTGGTGGTTAGCGGTGACCATCGATACTGAAAAAAATCCAAAACAAAGGGGCAAAAAAATAGTCTGAAACAAGAGTGGGTTTTCAGTCCAATTTTTCGATGATTCTCGACAGAATCCGAATGACCGTGGCATGCTAAAGATGGGAGAAGATCTAGAAAAGAAAAATAAAAAAGAGATGGGAGTCCTAACCTTATCTCCGACGAGGATTTGGGGAGTTCTGTGGGAAGGGAAGCACCTGAGAGAGATCGGAGGGGATGGAGCCAAGGATGATAACAATAGATCCGGACATTGCAGTGCCGATGGCGACGACGGAGGTGTGGAGGAGAGGGAGGGCAGAGGAGTAGGGGAGAGAGGAGAGCGAGGAGGGTCATCACCATCACCGACCTCACCTGGAGGGCTCAAGAAGGTTCCACTGCACGCCGACGAACAAAAAGGGAAAGAAAGACATGGGAGGATCTCAGGGCTCGACAGACACACGTGGTAGGCTAAAATATTGACGTGCATTGTGCTCTCGTGCTGGAAGAGATCATGGCTCTCGTTTCATGTATTGTATAGATTTTCTATTACAAATATAATGCAACGGGCATACCTTGGAGGCTAATGTGATAATAGTAAATCTATTTAGAGATGAGTTCTCTTGTCATAGAAAAATCTTAGAGAGACAAGAGTTTCACTTGTCACTGAAAATAAGATCTGTAGCAACTTATCATAGAAACAAATCATTCTTATCACAATCCAATAATGTAAATTGGTTTTGGGACAATAATGACATTGTTGAGTGACAAGGCTTCTTGTCATTGAAAGTGCTTAAAGTGACAAGAATTTTTGTTGTCATAGAAAATCTCATATGTGACAACTTATCATTGTCACTGAAATTTAGTTACACTTGTATATATCTACCATTCTTCAATGATAATTTATTGCTACAGACATTCATCTCATTCACAAGCAAACTAAGAATCCAAATACATCTCTCAACATATGCATTTTAGTAGAACATCCAAAATAAAAAACACAAGCTAGTACTAGTAGATCATAAACACTCCATATTCTACTTAATTGATCAAAACCAATAGTACATGATCCAAGACATTCACATAGTTTCCAATTTTGCTGTTTGTAATTCAACAGAACATCCAACATAAACAAAAAAAAAAATACTGACTAGTACTAATAGTTCATAAGCACCCTACATTCTATTTAACTGATCAAAATGAATAGTCTATAACATCCATGTTTCCAAATTAAACTAGTTGATGTACTCCCATAATGTTGACAAAAGTAGCTGTTGGGAATAGTGTCCCAAAGCCAATCGTCAGCCTGTTGACGGTTGTGCTCCTTTTGTATTAGTACATGAATTATAAATAAATAAAAATTATTTTGATATTTTTTCATCACAAATATTTCATCTTCTAATGAACTCCTGTGTTGTGGTGAAGTCCTTAGGACTATTTAGACTCGACAAAGGAGGATTTGTCGCTTAGTCCTTAAACATGTTCGCGATCAAATGATACGTTGTTACCAAGGACGACAACGTTTATCGAGCATAGGTCGTTGTGTGCCATATGGGTTGGTTGTCCTCATAACCAAAGAGTGTGGAGATATTGGTATGGCATACAGGTGAGATGTAATGGTACATCTGCACTGAACGTGACCAACTCCGGAGCTATTTCTACTGTCAAGATTTGCTCCGATGGGATATGGGTATAAATGTCCCTCCGACCTGAGACCGCTACGGTGACTTGCAAGCAACTCACTGTACTTAGGCACTGGACTACCTGAATTTCTAATTCAATGACGGAAGGCTGCTGGGTGTAGTCAAGTACTTGACTTGTCGGTGCGTGTGTCAAGATGGGATTGACCACTCCAGTTTAGGAGCTGTGTACAGTCGTGTTTCAATTTAGCAAAATCTTGGCCAGGGTAGTCCTAGTGAGGAGTCACAGGACTAATTGAGTTGAGCACGATTCGGATGATATCATCAGGGTTGACAGTTTAACCCTGAGTCGTCCTAAACACAGGGGTCAAAAGGGATGAATTATACGGTAACCATATTCACGTAGGTTCTGAATGTTGCGATTGCGATTATTCGACCTATCTGATCGTCGGGTACCATTGCTAGATGGTCACTTTGATTAGTACAGGAATTGGTTCCTGTGCTACCGGCTTAGGTTCGAACCTGCGGGGTCACACACATTAGTGGTTCCTTTCTGATCAGATAGCTAATTATGAGTCTTATGTGTCTGGGACTCTATGATTGAGAATTAGGATTCTCTGATCATGAGTTCCACACATTTTGGGTACCGGGGTCAAAATTTTAAATTTTAAATTTTGAATTTGAAATTTGAACTCTTTGATCAGGGTTTCATATCGATGGTCTCTGATGCCTGATTGCCCATCGGATTTGGACTCAATATTTATGAGAGATTTAATTAGTGATTTGATCACTAATTAACTCAATTTGATTGAGTAATTATTTTTGGATCAAGTCTAATTGAATTGGATTCAGTTTGGATTGACCCGATTAGGTTAAATGTTGACCTAATCGCTAAAGTGGTTTAGTCCCTGATTTGATCAGGGATTAGGTTTAGTTAATTTCTGATTTGATTAGGATTTTATTAAGCCTAATTAAGCCTAATTAAGTTGGATTTAATTTATTCTAATTGTGCTTAACCTATTTAGATTAGGTTGGCTCAATTAGGTTCAAACCACCTTGACTTTTCTCCCTGCGCCACCTCACTTCTTCTGTGCATATTTAAATTCACGAGAAGCAACTTCTCATGAATTTTCTCCATGCAGAAGCCATCCCACGCCCACCCTTGTGTGCCGAATATCTGGATAAAAATAAGTTGGTTGACCATTCAAATTCAAAAGAAAGTTTGAATTTGAATGAGCAACCAACTAATCCATGCGCCATGATCTTATCTTGTGCGCCCCATATTTTACACGAGAAAATATTTCTCGTGTAAACTCTCCACGCACAAATCAACTCACACCCCTTCTCTTCTCACGCACAAGTGGATAGGGATGAGTTGATTTTGCATTTGAATTCAAATTTGATTTGAATTCAAATGTGCAACCACTTATCTTTATCCTCTCATGCGGATAAGACACGTTCGACGTTGTTTTAAAAAGAGGAGAAAGGTGGGACGTGCGTAGAAATTTTAGGAGAGAAACTTTGGGGCGTGAGAAAAGTTTGTGCACAAGGTGAAGGTCCAAAACCTTCCGAGAGAAAAAGAAAGAAAAGAAAGAAAATTGAGCGCAGGATTTCTAGTGTGTACCCTAGGATTTTTACCTAGGGTTTGGGAAGTGAGATTGGTGTGCCACGAGTGTCGTGAGTCCACCAAATTTCAGGGAGAGATCCATCAGCCTCTCAAGCAATCGTGCAAGATCCAGAGCATCCGAAGAGTCAGCACACATTGATCGAAGGAGTTCGATCAACATCTGCCATCAAAAGGATGAAATCACGAACTAGCATTCGTGAGGAACTGATCAGACGGGAGCTTCGTGTGGACGATCCGCAGAGGACAGACATTTGTGTGGCTGCGACATGACGCTCAGAGCCCCCCAACGGTGATCAGATTGCGGTGATCGACTACCCGCAAAAGATGATGTGTTCTGAATACAGTACTGTAAAAGGTTTACTGATTCAAATTTGAATTTCAAATTTAAATGCATGCTGTTGTATCATATTTAGATCCTAGTTTAGGATTAATTAGTATTAATTAATGAGATTAATTAATAATTCCGCTGTAAAATAGTAATTTTGAAAAAATTTTAAAATTACCATTTTGCCCCTGCACAAAATTTTCGCTACAGTAGCTGCCCATATTATTCCTGCATATAAACAAGGTTTTGGCTAGGATAAAGTTTTGAGTAATTAAAGTCTAACTATCTTTAGATAAGAAACAGATTGTCCACTAAAAATAAAAAAGATAAGGCAACTTTTTTTGCATATAATCAGTAAATTTACACCTTATATTGAAAAGTTGAGACAACAAAAAAGATTTTCAATCTATGTTTCCAATAGATTACATAAGAAATGAGCTCAGGCATGTTAGCAATTAAATTTTTAAAATAAAAAAATGAAAAAAAAAAAAAAATTGACTGCATGTTAAGAACCTCAATTCAAAGTTGTCCTGCCTATAATTATCAAAAATCATGGATCTCACACTCTTAGAATGCAGCACCATTCCTAGGTATACTATAGCTAATTGATTGTTGTTTACATTCCTCTCTTATAGATCATTAAAAATAAGAAAAAAAATATTATATCTAACTTTTGTACTTTCTTAAAAATAAAAAAAATTCTTACTTGATCAAGGTTCATGCATTGAGGAAGATGAAGTTCTTGATTAGGAGAAAGTTTCAAAAAAGATAGCAAAGCGAGCTTGGATCATAGCATTAACTTTTTCATTAATTTGTTCCTCCATTTGAGCTTGAATCTCAGATCTAACCTCATCTTACAATTGAGCTCGAACGTCTTCTCTAATGCTATCCATCAATGATTTCTTAGCTTGTTCAACGGTCCTTTGCATCTCTTCTTGCATATTTTCATTATATCTAACTCTTTTAGATGGTGCCTTTTTTCCAGCACTTTTGCCACGAAAATAATCAGATTTTTGGCTAAGTACTTACAGTAATATATTATCACGAGTCATTTGGGATTCACTCTCTTGTGTTTGTTGAATAACTTTCTCAAATTGTTCTTGTAACAGATTATAAAAGATGAGACACTAAAACAATGCATAATGAATTTTATGAGGAACAAGAAAAGTTTTCTAACTAACATGGATCTCTTTGGATTTAGGGTCAGACCATATTAATTATCCTTCTTTATTTTTCTTAGTGTGCTAAATCAACCAAACCCGATCTAGTTGTGCTTTTTCACCTGTTTCTGGGTCCCTCTAAGATGAATCACAAAAAAATAAGTGTTTAATTTAGAATTTTTTTAAAAAAATATTGAATCTTTAACTTATTCTAAAAACTTACAGTTGATTCTTCAACTTCAGCATAAGATCGGATGCCATATGTATGCTTAGTAACTAGCTTTGCCCTATTTGTTGTATTTCGTTTGCTTACTTTCTACAAACAATGGATGTATGCAACTAACATCATCTATAAATCTAAAATAATAATGTATATATTTTAAATAGAAATAAACTTTAATTTGCAAAAATTTGAAAAGCATCAGAGCTAAAGTATACCATCATATATTTTCAATCTTCTAGAGTAACATCCTCAAAAATATTGACCAACCTCTCCTCATCAGTTCTGAACTTCTTATATAAATTGTGCAAGCAATTTTTCCAACCTCTATAAAGCCGTTGCATGGTGGTCAAGATAAAAGCACATAAACGATATTCGTTCCTATCATCTTCCATCTTAAACTTCTCCTAGAAAACTTCTCCTAGTAATAGCATATCATTTGATCGCAAACTCATTTAAGGATTAAATGATAAATCTTCCTTTATTGATTTAAAATAGTCTTAAGGACTTTTATCACAATACAGAAGTTTGATATAGAAGATGTACAAGCTTATGATAAAAATTATCAAATAAATATTTTATTAATTAATTCATCAATTAGCACAACCGTCAACAGACTGACGATTAGCTTTGGGACATATTTTCCAACACATTGTTCATGATTTGGCCAAATTGAAAATTTTGTTTTTGTTCCACTTGTTGGCAGACATCATCTTCAATAAAACTATCATCATCATCATCATCATCATCATCATCATCATCTGCATCATTATCTACAGATAGTACATCATAAGCATCACGTGGATAAGTTTTTACTACAATAAGCCACTTGCTATCAACTAAATCTTCTATATAGAATACTTGTTTGGCTTGAGAAGCTAACACAAAAGGCTCATTAGTGTTCAAAGATACATGGATTTTTACACTTATTTATCCATAGTTGTCAACCCTATATCCTCATCCTAATCGGCCAACATCCCACCAATGACATTTGAAAAGAACTACTTTTTTATTTCCTATATATGACAATTCAAAAATATCTTCTAACACTCCATAGTATTCTTTATTAGCAAATGTATCATCTCCTTTTACAAGAACTTCACTATTCTGACTTTTTCATCCAATTGCACGATCTCTTGCATGAAATTTGAATCTATTGACAATGTAAGTTCTATATCTATGAACTATTTTGAACGATCCAATAGTCAAGCTTGGAAGATCTTCACTTACTTTGCCTTCAGCTTTAAGCTTTGAAACCCATCAAAGATTAATAAATTAAGTCATTATTAGAATAAATAAAAGTAACTTAAAATATTTACCTTATATGATACCTACATGTTCATAAAATCAATCTGAAAATTTCTTGTTATGTCTAGTCACGACATTATTTGAGCTCACCTCTTTCAATTCTTTTTTATGCTCTTTATGAATGACATAATTAATCAATAATAAAGATGACTGAAGTAGAAACAAAATTTTTTGAAGATTTTCATAATAACAAGATTTTGTTCTTACTCAATATTTGGCCAAACTTCCTCACAATTTTGAAGAACATATACTTGAGCTTGTGTAAATTCCTAAGCATTAAGCTCATAAGACTTAAAAGCTCCTTTCGCATAGCCATCTTTTGCAAAGATTGATGGTCCCTGATATGAGGTAGCTCCATCATCATTTCGTGGGGTTTGATTTCTCACCTCCAACAACTTCCCAAGCCACAACCTCACCCACCTCCAGTAATTTTTCAAGCTACAACCTCACCCACCTCCAGCAAGATCATCCTATAATACCACAAAAACTACCGCTTCCAATAAGTTACCCAAGAAACTACCATATTGCTCAAAGAGAACTTGCCTATCAACAACCTTGCAAGATGTATCTGCTCATATATTTCTATGTCACCCATTGTATCAGATAAACTCAACAAGCTAAATTTGTGCAGTTCAAGAGATGAACAAAGCATTGGGCATCAGCAGTGATGCTGAAAGTTGATAACGAAAGTACGACAATATCACATATTCACCTCATTATAACAAAATGAACAATAATTACAGCTACTAGCATATCTTTGTTTAAGATCATCAGTAAGTTATTTTCAATCCTAGTGCAAAGATGAAAAAATCAATTGTCATAGGATAAGAGAGACACTGATCAACTTAGCAAATTAAGTATAAAGAAATGCAGATGCTTTAAATAAGAGACAGGCAGAGAAACACAAGATCCCATGAAATGAACTCCAACAAACCCTTCAAACCCAATTCAAGAAGGCATCAATTTGCCAATTTCACAACATCAAACCCTAATAAATCAACACAAAACTCCTTCTTTACAGCATCAACAACAGATCAAATAAAAATTTGTTACTGTTGCGGCCAATCGCCTCGTCGCCCGATCGCCGGGAAGCGTGCACCTGCAAAAGGAAGTCCGCACTGACCGGAGGCGGCTCCGGCGGGGACCCTCCGACGGTCAAGTCAGAGAGGTGACTGGGCAACAGTGAAATGCAGACAGAGAGCTCTGAGAGGGAGAGAGAGAGAGAGAGAGAGGAGCGAGCCTGCGTATGTGGGAGAGACGGGCGGATCGATCCTTTGCACTGTTGCCTTCCCCGGTATATATAGTGGAGCACGGTATGGCGCCGTCATTAATGGCGCGGACAAGTGAGGAACTGTCAACTCACTGTAGGCTGTCAGAGCCGCCGTGAAAACATCATGTCGCCGTGTAGCCGTCTAATCACCAGGGTTGACCCGGCTCTCGACGGGACAATGCCCCTAGGTAACTGTGCCGCATGTCCGTGTCAGAGCTGACGACGTCTGGCGGCCGTACGGCGGTTGGTGGAGTCGGCCGACCCAAGGTCGGTGGCCAGCAGAGTGGCGTCGGACTCCTCCGTCGGTCGGCGAGCTTCAAGTGGGTCGGCTACCGGACCTCTGGGTTCAGTTGGTCGGGAATAGACCGTGGAATGGCCGTGGTTAGCCGCTGATGGCGTCCGTTGGCCTGCCGCCCGACTTACGATCGGCCAGTCAGAGTCGTTCGTCGGGCCGTCGGTTAGTCGGTCGGGCCGCCAGCCGGTCGGGCCCTCCGACAGTCGGTCGGTCGGTCGGTCGGGGCCCCGAGGTCGGTCGGTCGGGCCGCCAGTCAGTCGGACCCTCCGATAGTCGGTCGGTCGGTCGGTGGGTATCCCCCAACAGTTACCAATCGACCAAAATCAAAATAATAGCAAGACTGGAGATAGAGAACCTTATGCAGAAAAATATAAAAAATTTATTAAAAAATCAGATGAAGGGAGAATGTTTTTTTGTTACCCTAGGATTAAGAAAATCAGAGTAGGATGGTGGTAGGGCTTCTATTGATCAATCTTCCCTTGATTACACTCAAAAAAAAAAAAAGCAACATAATTAAGCTCGGAAGATGGTGGTTTTCGAACCAAACCTCAAAAAATTTCGATGATGGTGGAGTAGCTGATTGATACTCGGAAGAAGAAGAGAAGAAACCCAGAGGCAAGATCGTTAGAGGAGAGGTGGAATCAAAGAAGATGGGAGTCTGGAGAGGATGAGGATGAGGCGGAGAGGCAAGTTCGTCGGTGGAGGGGGACCCGGCTCGAGAGAGAAAGAGATCAGCGAAGAGGAGGGGGGGGAACAGAGAGGCATATTCGATTTGGACAGCAGGGGTGATGAGAATTAATTTATGGCAATGCTTCATGGCTTTGCACAACGTCTTGGCATACCGAAAGGGTTTCTCATCAGGGATTTGGCGCACCCATTATATCTACGCACAAATAATTTTTTTAATAATTTTATGTTTCAGTGACAAGTAAATGTTATCACTGAATTTTTTTTTTATGATAAAAAAATATTTCTTATGATAAGTAATTATTATCACTAATATCTTCCAACAATAAAATTTCAATTCTTATCGTAAATAATATTTTTTTTCTCAATCAATATTTTTATTTTTTGACATTTTTATTTAGTGACAGATTCTAGTGATAAGAAAAAATATTTTATTAATAAAAATTAATAATCTGTGATAAAAATATTTGATTGTCACTAAAATAAATCAACTGATGCTAATTAGGGATGAGCATAATTTATTGTCATAGAATATTTATTTTGAGTGATAAATTTTTTTTTTTGTCACAAAATAGTTGCCACTATAGATAAGATTTTTTGTAGTGTTTTCAAGCCAAACAAGCAGACATGCATCATTTAGCACCAGTAAGAAATGTTATATTGGTCGAATAAAGCATAAAGTCATAATTATGAACAAGAACTTTTTAGGAAATAATGCAAGCCATCAAAGTAAGATACCTTTCCTCCTTAAAAAAAAAAGAAAAAGAAAAAGAAAAGAAAAGAAATCCTAATCTCCTAATATATGCTGGACAAGTCATCTATTGCTAATATTGTATATAACTATTATCAAGAAAGATGATCCATGTAGGGCCATGCTATCTCTACAAGGTAAGAGACACGAAAGGCATCAATTTTTCAGGCTCAATAAGTGCCACATATTCCTTTAGAATAGATAATTATTGACTATTCATCCTACCATATAAACCACTGCTAATGTAATGACCAAGCATAAGTTACTAACCATTACGGGATTATACGAGCCACTTCAAGATCCATACTTTCTTTCCATCGAAATGGTAGCGCGTTGACAGCGCGTAGAAATTGACATCTTTAAAAATTGAAAAATCATCGGTACTTACTCATAAGATCGGTGCAGCACAGTCTGTGATATGCGCCGGTCGATACGTTTAGATATGCGATGTTTTGATCCTCCGTTAGTCGTATCGATAGGATTATTGAATGCTTGGATTATGAATAGCATTCGATCAATTAGTTTATATTTTTTATTAAAAAAAAGAGGACGGAGATTTTACCCTGCCCAAAGGCAGGGATGAAAATGCATAAGAAAGAAATCGTTATTTTCTCGGGGTCGAAAATGCACAAGAAAGAAACCGTTACTTTCTCGGGGTCACATGCCGCAGTCCCTTCCGTTCCTTCCTTAACGGCCGTCTTTATCATCTTGCCAAAGGAGAGTTGATGGATGTAAATTTAATGTAATTATTTGTTTTTTTCTGGGTAGAAGTAGGAATATATCCGTGTGAATCGGAGCTGTAATCTTTCAAAAAGAAACAAACGCCTCGTAAATTCCCTCTCTTAAGCGCCCCGTACTCGCTTGTGCTCTCTCTCTCTCTCTCTCTCCCGACTGCCTGGCAGCGCGTCACAGAGAGTAAAGAAGATCCATCCCCTCCCAAATCCCACAACACTTCCACCACCGCCACCTCTACCTCTCCTTTCAGGAACAAACACCAACCGTAAAAAAGTCTCGTCTTTTCTTTTCTTCTCTTTTCGTTCATTCCATGGTCCGGGCTCTGGCATGGATTTGAGGAAGCCCCTCTTCTTCGAGCATTTGCTCTCCTCCAAGCGCCGTGTTGTCTCCGGCTTCGGCGTCGGTGCGGCCGCTTCCCTCCTCGTCATCTTTCTCCTCCTCTTCCTCGGCGCTCCCCCCGCCGCCTCCTCCTCCTCCTCCTCGATCCTCTCCTGGTTCTTCTCCGTCCCGGAGCAGCAGAAGGCCGTGGGTCCACCGTCCCCGGAAGAGGGGCTGGAGACGGCCAGCGTCGACGGGAATTCGTCGAGGACGACGGTGGGGGAGGATGCTGGAGGCCCGAGCAATCATTCGGTGAATGCCCAGGATCTCTCGGGCAAGATCCAGTTCCAGGAGGACAAACCGAAACCGTCCGCCGCAATAAAGGATGGCGATGGCGGAACGGCGCCGCCGGAGGAGAACATCATCAAGGGGGCTCGTTCTTCTATTCCGCGTCCGAGCAATGGCACCCGCCCCAGCGGAGGCGACGGGATTCCGGAGAAAACCCAGTACGCAACAAGAAAAAACGCGTCCAGAGACGGCGATGACGGAAAGATTCTCGAGTTCAGGGACGGAGTGGGCGGGCAGGATCAGGAAAGGAACCGA
This sequence comes from Elaeis guineensis, assembly GCF_000442705.2. NCBI lineage: Eukaryota > Viridiplantae > Streptophyta > Magnoliopsida > Arecales > Arecaceae > Elaeis > Elaeis guineensis. The sequence continues at coordinate 74,745,389 of NC_026007.2, read as the reverse complement.
CTTGATCCAGGAGGAGCAGGGAAAAATCATAACACAAGCTGCAGCAGTGGTGAAGGGAGGGCTAGCGAGCGAGTGGAGGAGGAGGAGGCGGCGGCGGCTTCTTCTTCTTCAGCAGGCAAGAATAATAGTACTAGTAATAATAATAGGAATAACAATAATAATGGATCCGGTCCCAGCAAGGCACCGGGACCGGGAGGGCTGTCCGGAAAGTGCGATATATTCGACGGAAGATGGGTGAGGGATGAGCAGGAGCCATACTACCCTGCGGGTTCTTGTCCTTTCATTGACCGTGATTTCGACTGCCATACGAACGGGAGACCCGATGATGGCTTCTTGAAATGGAGATGGCAACCCTACCACTGCGATATTCCTCGGTAACCGACTCTTTTCTTTGCCTTTCCTTTTGATTAAATTATTTTACTCTCCATAAGTAATGGGCTCTAGGGAGAGGCAATAATGTTCGGTGCCATCTACCTTGTAGACATATGAAATCGAACGCTGCAATGGAATGATTGCTACTTTTTATGCCCGTTTCCTGTTTAGCGTGGAAGTTGATTGGTATGTCTACCAATTCAGATGCTGATTCTTCTCTACGTCAGGGCCTTTTCTATTACTCAAGGACTCGCTCGGCCATTTCCCTAAGTTGGGTTTTTGGTCTGTATTTAATTAAGCTAAATAGGTGATTTTAAGAATTAATATGTATCCATACCTCAACAATGGTTAGCAAGATTTGGAGCTCGCTACCATCAGTTGATGAGGATGCCAATTATTAGGTAGCCTATCTAGTGAACCTTGGATGAAATCATTGTCCTAACCATATTATATTGCCCAGTGGATTGGACATGCCCCCTGCTCTTTCTGTTGGAATGGTTTTTCCTCAAGTGAATCTTGTAATATGTTCCAAAGCAGCAGCAACTTCTATCTAGGGTGTCGCGCTACCTTGAAATCTCTTAAAAATTTCACTCTTGCACCTGACTTCTAAATATTTACAGGGGATTCATTTATCCTCACTCGCACCAGCATGTGCTCCTGCTTTAGGCAACTAAGTTTTTTTTTTTTTTTTTTTTAACCAAATTTTGGGAAAATGTTTGTCAAACGGTGACAGAGTGCTTGAATGAACCATGGAAGTGAGCATGAGAATTATTATAAACATAAAAGACTTGCATGAACCCATTCACCACGATGAAGAAAGACACAAGTCAAATGTAGGTGCTAAGTGTAATTGTATTACATTGTTATGATAAAAAGAAGCTTTATTGCGGCACTAGCATTTGCTCTATCGGGCCTAGTATTGAAATCTCTGATGCAACTGGCACAACCTATTAAACAAGGAGGAACCCCTTGAGCCTGGAGGGGTTGGACATGGTAGCCTTCACTTGCTCTCCCTTCTTAGCAGCAGCTGACACAGTCATGAAGATGATGCAACTTTTATTAGGTCATTATAATGATTGAAACCAGTAAGCTTATTACTAGCAATCAAATGGCAACAAGAAGTGACATTATTATTGTACATTGTAGGATATTGAAAATTATAGAGCCTAGGTTTTATGTGGTAATTGAAAAAAACTCTTGATCCTTTTGCAACTTTGAAACAAATTGCACCTGTTTTAAACAAGATCCCTCCAGTAAACACTGTTTGTTTTCCATTTATAACTCACATGAAGATTGGATAAAGGCATATTGATCACTCATTAATCAGAACTGCCACAATACAAACACAAGTGTAGGCAACTTTTATATTTTGATAAGCAACGAAGTTTTGTGATGGGCAAGTGTTAGTTTTTGTTGTTTCATATCAGCCATCGAATTCAAATCATCTTATATTTTATATTCCAATAAAACCCTTTTTCCCTTTTTTTTTGTGGGGGCTTTTGATAGATTAAATGCAACGGATTTTCTTGAAAGACTGAGAGGCAAGAGGATACTTTTTGTGGGTGACTCGTTGAACCGAAATATGTGGGAGTCTTTGGTCTGCATTCTTCGCCATAGTGTCAAATATAAAAAAAGAGTTTATGAAGCCTCAGGAAGAAGCCAGTTCAAAACAAGAGGTTATTACTCCTTCAAATTCAAGGTGCCCAGCATTTTACTTTGTATACTAATTAATATCCTCTTTGTTCTGAATGTGAACTTAATTCAAGTTTCCTTCTTGTTCTTATGAGCTTTTCAGGATTATAAATGCTCTGTAGACTTTGTAAGATCACCATTTCTGGTTAGGGAATTATATTATAAAAATGCTAATGGATCTGAGGATGAGAAGTTAAGGCTGGACGTGTTGGATGAAACAACCTCATCATATCGTGAAGCTGATATAGTAGTTTTCAATACAGGCCACTGGTGGACTCACGAAAAAACATCCAAAGGGTGAGTACATTTTGTTTTCCCATAAGATTTCATCTCTTTCTTATGGCTGCAATTTCATATGCATACCAGTTTGGTCATTACAGTTCACACGAAGAAAGTTGAGACATGTAAAAGTTTTGCATACATTCCTTGCAAGTTATCAGAATATTGATTTCCATATTTGTTTTTGTCTCCTTTGTTTTCTTTGATTGTGGAGTAAGCAGAATTGACTACTATCAAGAAGGTGACCATGTGTATCCAGTTCTCAAGGTCATGGAAGCCTACAAGAAGGCTCTCACCACTTGGGCTAGATGGGTTGACAAGAACATCAATTCCAAGAAAACTCAAGTTGTTTTCAGAGGATATTCTCTCACACACTTCAGGTAGATCTCTAGTGCCAGAGGCCCAAAACCTCAAATTAGATGGGTCAGAATTTAGAATAATACCAGGAATGCATAAATTTAAGAATATGAATGGTGAAGGTTTATATTGTTTTATTACACGGACTGTCTACTAGCTTAATTAGCCAAGTACAGGCAGTAACACAACATAAGCATTTTTCTGATGAAACTAAGAATGATCTTACTCTTAAAACAACAAGATTAAAGAGAATGGGAAAGCCCAGGAGAGGAGAATTCTAATTGAGAAGTGTTGGTTTTTTCCATCTTTCATCCAAATTATCAGTTGCATACTTTGAATATTCAAAAACTGCCACTTTCCCACATCAGTATATGTTTTAACACTGTCTAAACTACCAAAGGCTGCATGATATGTAGGGAGGGTTCTAAGAAATATAATAAGTGCTAGATTTTTTTTAAAAGAAATCAATAAAGAAAGCACAGATTCTTGTAACACTCCATTTCTTTCATCCCTCCATAATCTGCTTTGGTAGTTTATTTATTTTTCACTTTGCACAAAATAAAAACTTTAATACTCAATATTTGTAAGATTTGTTGGATTGCCTAGACCTTAGTCTAAACCACTGAGTCTTGCTTTAAACAATCTAATCAGAAGGGAAAAGAAAAAAAAAAAAAAAGAAAGAAAGATCGCAGATACTATAAATCATCGTTCCAGTTCAAACAAGTGGAATGATAATATTTCCAACTTTCTGAGACCTAGTCTTAAGTTGGCATGTCACAGTAGGCCATTGGCATTTGCAAAGTTAGTCGATATGCAAGTTCATACAAATGAATAATCACCTTGCTAAATATGCTTGATTATTAATTATTAGCTACCTACCCTCAAAGGTTTCTGTGGTTAGCCAGTTTGCTTCAATCATACCAGGTATAACTCTTAAAAAATAGGCACTGGTAACTTTTGGTGCCAAATCCCTCAAACAAATTTGCCTCTGCTTTGTTTCTTGGATGCTTCATATCTGAGGTACTATACTTGCTATCTTGTTCTCCTTTCTCTTATAAAGTCTGGCCTGATGTTCTCAAGTATATGCTACAAAATTGTGTTGCATTGGATTCTTGTGATTCTTGGAACCTATCCATGGTCGTGGCAGGGTCTCCTTTATTGTGTTGAAAAGTAGAACTAAAATTAGATACTCATGCAAAGACATTACAGTACTTATATTCCAAAGTCAAACAACATCTATTAAGATATCCACCTCCTAGGTCTGAAAGACTTTTTAGGTGTGATACAAAGAGCTCGGGGTGCTATCACAAATGCACTCGTGTTTCATGGACAATTTGATGTATAGATATTTTATTTTTTTTCCCCTTTTTGGTTCTTTGTTTCTTTCTTTCTTTTGTCATTTTTTTACATCATAAATGTTACATTATAACAAGCATATGATGTGATTCTCATTTAGGAAGTTATCTCTAAGTTCATCAAGCTAGGAAAAAAGATGAAAAAAACTTTTACATTATATTTTCCTTTTGGGAATACATTTAGTTTATGTTGTTAAATATAGGAGAAGAGGAGGTTTGGGGAAAACTCACAAGTCACAAGCTGGCACATATATGGAGCCTCGATGGAGGAACAAATTAGTGAATCAAGGATAGAATAAGGTAAATGATTGCTTAATCTACATACTGGTAACAGCATGAATTGCTTGATAATGACATTGGAAATTGATGGAAGATGTTGGACAATTTGAGGTGGTTGAATTGTCATCTACTTGTATGAACTGTAAGTTTAGTGGATGGATAGGTTGCTGGAACCCTAATGTGAATGTGTTAATCATGGTATATGGTAACATCTGATGGTGAAGAGCCTAAACCTGAATCAGCTCATAGGAATCTTTCAGTCTTGACTTACCTATATCCTTTACATATGTTTAATTGCAGTATATAAACACATGCAGAAACACTGACATTGACACTGCTGATAGTGCTGCTGGGGCTTCAGAATTTTGTAGCCCAACTCCAGTTCCATTGATCCTATGAGACCCAAACCCCCTAGGACTGTCCTGGATCAAGTATCAGAGTTTCAGTTAACACAAACATGCTATTATAGTAATTTAATGGTGCAAATTACAAACTTGATCCTAAAACATAGAAGCACTTGAAAATGTGAAATAATCTATTACAAAATTTTCTGCAGATGCATTTTTAGCTGATACTTTTTCCTTGGCTGCTAAATGCATAAGCAACCGCTTGAGGTCTGAACGGCCTGGTTGGTTGTGCTGGGCCTAGGTATGGTGGCCAAGGGCCTAACTCACCTTGTATTTGTATCTTTCTTGAGACCTGCAAACATCTTAGATAGGGCATCGTTGCATATTCAAGTAAATCAGCCTTACAGATATTCAGGAAAGTTGAACCATCTTCCTATTACCTCCTTGCTGTCCTGCCCAAGTTGCACCAATAATCTCAAGAAATTTTATTATTTTGTCATGTTTCATCTGATCTTCTTTTCTTTTGATTAGAATGTCTTGAATTGGCAAAACATAATTTTGTGTACCCTGATGCTTGTTTGGAGTGCCTATATTATTGCATTTGAAATCTATCCAGTGGATTTTAAAAAAAAAATTTAAATAGTGTATTCACATATCATAAGACAACCACACATGCATATATCATCACTCATTGTAACGTATATTGTTTCTTCACTTCTATGAGAGTGCAGAACGGTCTGTTAAGAATGGGCAATGTTAAAGCACTAAATTCCTATTAATACGTCATAGATATTTACCCACAACCCCTCATTTCACTTCACATTGGGCCTACATGTTAGTTAGGGCTGTTGCATTGGTGTTGCAATGAGTGAGCATATTTTGTAATTTTTTCCCTATTTATAATTGTGATCTCAGTATAAAAATACTCGGCAATTAATATAAACTCACCACATTTTTTTTTTTTTTGAGAAAAGAATAAAAACTATTATAGAAACTGAATGCACAGTTTCTCCACTATCTGGTGTAGGGGGGGGCAGTGGAACTCTGGTGGGCAGTGTCATAAGGAAATCGAGCCAATCTTCAACCAGTCCTATCTTGCACATTACCCTTCAAAGATGAGAGCTTTGGAGCAAATTCTAAAACAGATGAAAACAACAGTTGTTTACCTCAACATCAGTAGGCTTACAGATTATAGGAAGGATGGCCACCCTTCCATATACAGAAAGAAATATCAATCAGTGGAAGAGCAGATTGCTGCTGAGAAGACTCAGGACTGCAGCCACTGGTGCTTGCCGGGAATACCCGATTCATGGAACGAGCTGCTCTATGCTTCCTTGCTAATGGTTGGCAAAGGATCATGGAGAAGATGAACAGGTAATTCCACCGCGTCATCCAGAGATGGCTTTGCCAATATTTAGTATCCTCGATCATGTACGATCGTGGCAGAAGTTGTCAGTGTAGCTTCGCCAAAATTCAATGTAGCAAAAGTATCTTCCATCACATTCAACAAGGGCACAGGATATTGGTGCACACTTCACCGTGACTGGAGATTGCAACAATTTCACTTGTATCTGTCATTGTATGCAGGGAGGATCACAGAGCATTTCTACGTGGTAGCACACATCATATTTTTGTTGATAAGCGATGATACATTTTGTGAGTTCGGTTCTAAGATATTGAATCAAGAAGGTAGGTTCTAGCCGATGGAAATATCTATCAATTTTGCTTCACCATCCATTACTTGGGGATTTTAAAGAGAGCATGGACGATTTGTTTTGTAATTTTTTGCATGACGATGCAAGAGAAATGATCGGGTGCATAAGCTGGAGACATCTTCAGAAACTGCTAAATTGCCAGAATTCTGTAGCAAACCATGCTGAAAGAGGACATCATATTGGGTACATGGCATAACTACAATGGTAATTCACGCGGTTTTCCATGTTTTAGCCTGAAGGCTCCGCTGGATTTGGCCAAGCTAGCGGCCTGAACATGCACAAACTGATGAATTTGGTATGGGGGAGACCAGCCTTCCCCCCATGGATGGCCACCGTTGCTATTGACTGGATTCGGGTGGAAATTGGTTATCCAATGGGATCTATTGAAGTTCGCCGGCAGAGGAACTTGGAATCGCAATGCTGGCCATTAAATTACTGTTACGAGTATGGAGTGCACAATAGACCCTCCAATAAAGAAGGCTGCTGATCCTCAGAAAGTGCTCTTGCTTTTGGACTTCTGACTAAGAATAATGCTGTTGACTGTTGTGCTAAAAAAATTTTATGCTCTCCCCTCCTACGAAATGACAGCGTCATCCGTCTTTTCGGTAGAAACAGCGTAATCCTTCTTTAAGGCTACTCGCTTATACTACGACAGTGCAATATTAGCAATCCTGATCAACCCATTTTACCTTCTCTCATGAAAGAGAGAGAGAGAGAGAGAGAGGAGGAACAGCAGCAGCAGGAGAAGAAGATCAGCTCTTCCTGTCAAAACTATAACAGTGAATCCTTATTTATTTGGGACTAGCTATGTGGATTCGGGCCTGCCGCACCTCTCTCCTATGTTACTGGGGTATATTTTAGGCCTTGTATTAACACATCCCTACCATCACATATCCAAGCACAGTTATCTGCAATACTAACTTTATGTTATGCATTCGTTTGTTGCCCAACACAACAGTTAGCAAGAGTCTGATGAGCATTATTTTTACTATGAAAATTGTTCCGTTTGCTTGGTTTTTCTTCTCGTGCCGCCTGATGTATGTCATGGCTTACAGAGGCAATGCAATCAATCTTATAGGACAGAAGAGACCCATTCTCCTGGGGCATTGCTTTTTATAAAAGTAGAGGTTGCTTAGTTTCTGGTGTATCCGTGCATCCATTAGCTCACGCTTAGAAAATTCATCGCCTTTCTAATCCTCAACTAATACCCTTTCTTTCAACTACTGGCTTGGCTAGATCGAGTTCGCAAGAAGGCAATCCCAAAAAAACAAACTAGAACTGGTGATTCAGTCCATCAAGTGACAATTGACCGATCAATGATAAAATTGGTAGAACAAAGCTTTAGCCATGACAAGTGAAGCTGAGATTTGGATGATAGTCCTTTTTTTTTTTTTTTTTTGATATGAGAGATTTGGATGATATCAAGCATGGAAAAGGCTTGTAAACAGCCATTGATCTAGCTGCCTATTTAGTGAAAGATACAGCCTCCTTTTAAGACCTCTGAAATTTTATCTTAAGCAAATAACAGTGATCTCCCCCTCACATGTGCACCCAATCATAAACACTTGGACTACCCACTTAGTCCTGCTTTCTCTGCTGGACTACACAATTTCCTGATGCTAACAAACGAGCATGTTCTCTCAAGGAATCTCTTTACAAGTACCATGCTGCTTTTGTGCTCAATGCCAGTCTTCCAACTTCCACTTTGTTGATTGCAGATGTAACGAGGAAATCCATCATTGACAAACATGAATTCTGGAACAATCACATTGATCAAGGCGGTCACCTCTTTACCTTAATGTACCAAGCTAGCCACCATGGATCTACTTCTGTCCACCATTCTGAGCCTTCCAATGTCGCCAACTTCAATATGATGTTAGATTTATCCAGACCACTCATTAGGCCGCGAGGGCGCACCATTGTTTCATTGGCAAACGTGACATTAACAGCAGCAACAATAAGACAGAATCTCACCACTTTTTTTCCCCTTCTTTTTTTGTGTGTGTGTGTGTGTGCGTGTGTGTGTTTTGATACAAAGGAATCTCACCAGTTGAACTCAGTATCATTCATGCAAGTTCAAGTACAATTACCTTTCCCGTGGTAAGTTGTAAACCTTACTATCAACAAATATATAGTCATGGAAGGAAAAAAACCGATAAAAAGGTTGGCCGTCGCTACAACAATGCCCTCTATGCAATGTCCAACCTGAATCCGTACCTTGCCTTCTTATTTCGTATTCTTTCTCAACTGAAACTTTAGCAAAACACACTGCACCAAATCAACAGACCAAGCTTATAGTACCAAATATGGTTCATCAACTTTGGACCGGCCGGAAAAACCATCATAATGCTACAACTTCAGCATGGGATGCACTTGCCTAAACTTGCTTGTGGTGCTTTTGGAAGGAGAGGGAAAAAATTAATCTTCAACCATACTTCTTCAAATGCAAATGAACTCGCCAGGTTCAAAATCAAACTTTTCCTTGACTGAACCAACCGTCTCGTATCAAAGCAAGAAGAGCGGCCATCATCCTTGCCTGCTCTCCCTCCCTCCTTACTCTTAATCTCCGATTCTCCCACTCTATGCCTTTTCAGTCCTCCATCTTTATCTTCCATCAGTCCATTACCGTTATTTTGTTGATTTCATTTAATGAAATCCAGGCGGGTTACCTTAAAACCCACCCTTTTCCACTCATACGGCAGGAGAGATAAATGGATCGGCACCATGACCAGTATTAAAGCAACACATTTACCGGACGTAAATTTTTCGTCATGATACAACGTTAGATGAGTCCAATCTGCACTCAGAAGCAAAAAAATAGATGAGATTGTTTCTCTGACGAGCATAAAGCACTTTGGCATCTTTGCATGCCTTCTAGGGTGAAAAGAAAGATTCACTACAAGCAGCGTGCTGATCCATATTGCATATTTAGCTTCTTTGAAAGAGAGATGACAGATTATCATATACTCTTGGTCACTTTGTCAAGGCTTTGCAGCTAAATCCGCACTTTGAGCTAATCCACTTACAGGCATGCATCAGAATAGATAATAATGGAAAAGAGAGAGGAGAGGAAGAACATGTAAAGTAAACAAATGAACCGTAAAATAGTTAATTTCCCAAACAGTTACAAGGCTAAAGAAACTAGATAATAGAGATGCTTAACCAAGTGTATAAAAAATTAAGGATTTAGATAATAAGAGGAAAAAGTATCCTTGATAGCTTGCCAAAATCAATCATCATGCCTCAGAGACCAGCCTAAACAGTGCCAAACAAGCATGATACGCTTCTAGATTCTGTGGTCCGAAACCCACTTTTGTCACACGACATGTGCATGTTTATATTGGCATATGCATCGAAAATTATTGAAAGTTTCAAGTTTTAACATTAAAAAGTAAGGTACAATAGAAGGATTTTTTTTTTTCTTTTTAAAAAAAAGGCCATTACCAAGTTATAATCTTGGCAATTTTGGGTCCAAGAGAGAGATGGACAGACCAAACCTTTGGATTGTTTTTTACATAAACAGGCTGCCCCAGGACCTGAACCCATGCCATTGCGCTTAACAATAAAGCCTTTTACCACTGCACCAAGAAATAGCCTCATTGAAATATGGCAGAAGGAAACAATAAATACTAAAAAATGAGGGTTAAAACACATTTCTGGTTAAAAACTTCAAGGATGTCGTATACGAATACACACTTCCACGCTGACAGCATAGTGTTTACACCTATATCAACAATAACTTTTACTCAAGTGTTTAATGTTGAAGTTATTGTTCATAGCATAACATTGAGCAGTTGGAAAAGTTTACCAAGGCAAAAGCTTTTCACTTTTCAATAGCTAAGTTGTTTGTATCATTCCAGACTATAATCCAGTTTCACATCAGATACATGCAATTGGCATTTTCATTGAAGACTAGAATGTTAAGAAGTAGATCAATTAGGAACTATGCGGTTTCAGATGCAACACTCATGATCTATCAAATGGTCACTGAATTAACCATAAATACAGGGGGGGTTGGATGCCAAGTTTTTCTACCACTACACGACCCTACATTGCATTAGCAATCAAAGTTGCTACTTAATGCATGAAGCAAGCACTCAATCTTGATCATATCATGTATATTTGAAGGCAGCTAAGAATTTTCCAAGAGTATATAATAGCAGATCGCACATCGTCATTTATCGGTGCTTTACAACAACATTGACCCAAGCATCCGTTCATTGTATAGATGTTCTGCAACTTATTAAACAATTGCTGGAGTTCATTTGGTTATTTACAATAAAAATAGCCACTTGCTTTAGCGCTAAACATGAGATTCACACCATAACTCCTATGACTTGCCAGCTCACGTGGAAGAAAAATCTCATGACTGACGTATTTCTAAGATGATGGAAGTTGTACTTGATAACAAAACTGTATTGGCACATATTTAGTAACATTGTTTACTACAAAGGACATTATACATGATGGTAGGTTTTTAGCTCAGTCTGAGTAAAAACTATCAACATGCCCAACTAGTTGTGTTTGGGCATAGGATGTTTCAGTTGGTTAGCATTCACCGAGTTTTCCCACTTGTTTTCAAATAAATAGTGCTCCTTTTTCCCTTTTAAACTAAAGGTGATTTACCTTGTCAATTATTGCTCGTATATTTTTGGAGTTAACATATCAGGCATTCAGTATCTTACTCTTCTTTCTTCCCCTTTTTTCTCTCATCTGTTTTTTCTCCTATGTGAGATAATAGCCATGTATCTACAAAGGTCACACGTCTTCAAAGAAAATCTCTTCGAAGCTTCCCAATCCTATCAACCATAAAAATAACATACAGCTAGAAGATGAATGAATTAGAAATTCAAGCAAACAAATTCAAGTAGGATGAAATTGTATTTTGGAATTTTTTTTTTTTACAAATAAAATAAAATAGGCTATTTCTGTGGCAAGAAAGTGCAATGTAAGTCACATACCACAACCATTTGTTTACAAGTAAAACAATCAGGACCGGATGCCTGTCTGATAGCAAACAAGTGTCAGGACCACATGCTCGCCATATGATTGGTTCCCTCTGAGACATTTAGTTTTAGAATGCAATTATAACCAATATCCAAGGTGAAGAGTAGAGGCTGAAAGTTTGTGTAGGACTCCCTCCGGATGACATTGAGGTCACTAGAGTTGTTTCAGGTTTTTTAAATTTCAATATGATCCTAACAATCATCACATGAGTTTGGTAACAGGCAAACATTTTTAACAACAGAGAAATGAGAGGAAATTTAAGTTCTGTATGCTTCTCCTAAGAGTTTCCAACATATGTTCATCACCTACTTTTACATGTGAAGATGGTATTGCAAGCCAAACAAGCACCAAGAACTCGTAAAATTGTAACTCAAGATCCATAAAAACAGTTCAGCTGATAGAAATTAAACCAAACACAACGTGATGTAATTAAAACATCATGCCTTGCCAAGCATGATTGAGATCCCGACACTTGCTACATGTATTTGGTCAAGGAAAAATATTCTTGAGAATATAGCAAAATGGCAGTAACTAAAACAATTTTATGCATCTCCCAGAAGTTTGCAGTTCATGATAGTCCCCTAATTTTTCCTTATAAAGATGACATAGGTTGCTGAACAAGCAGAAAGAACATAGAAAATGTCAATTCAATATCGATGGAAACAACTTACCTGATGGAGATTATACTGAACAGAATAGGAAGCAACAGACATGCCATTCTTGGCTTGTAAGATGAATGTCAAGGATTTAGCAACATCGAATTATTTAACCATAACACTCTCTGGCTTCCATAGTCGAAGAAGCTGGTCATAAAATGAGCAAGTAGCAACCAAAGAACCTCTGTCGGACCCATCTTCCAAGCACACTCCTCTTTGCCAGTCTGCTCCATATGCTAATGATTCATGCTTCCGATAAGTTTCCACTACAATAGCATCCACCTCTTCTATCCTCACAACAGCAAAGCCATTGTGCATACATGCTGCCAATACCAGGTTTGATATATATGGATGGTGCTTGATCCTCCAAACACCACCTCCCAAGCAAAGAGATTTCTCAATTACAGGTTTTGATGTTGATCTTATATCCCATAGTCTGAGAGACTCATCATAGCTTCCTGTGAGCAGCATATTAGAATTCATGGGGTTCTGAGCGATGCAGCACACACCCATCTTGTGAGACTTAGAATTCTGGAACACTAAATTGGATGGGCTCTCTCGCAAATCCCAACAGCTGAAATGACAATCATCTGCGCCAGTGTACAATAAGTGCGGGCGGCAGGCATCAAAAGTTGTAGCCCAAAGCTCATACTCATGGGCAGCCCATGATTGCGATAACTGCAATTGGGACTCTCTGACAGTGACGATAGATGCCGAGCCATCTGACAGACCAAGTGAAATGGACCCCACTGATGTGTTCCAGTCCACACATAAGCACATGGCAGAACTGATTTTTTCTGTATGGACTTCCCTCAAAGCAGTCCCTGCATTCATCAAGTATTCAGGGTTGATGATATTCATGGTATTAGTTCATTAAAAAAAGATTATTCGCATTCATCAACGATGAGAAAGAAGTGGTTTAATGATTTAAACACAAGCAATCAATTGCCGCAACTCTGTATTCACAGATTCTGAAGCTCATAAACAAAAGCTAATGCAAATAACTGCAATACAAAGCAATATTTGCATATAGAATTGATTGGCAACAAGTGCCTGCATGATATCACAACAATACATAAGAGAGAAGCATGCATGAGATCAAAACAAACTCGAGATAATTTGGTTTATGACAGCAGAATGGACATTGATAAAAAGGATGTTTAACTCGATAGTATAACCAGGAAAAGAAATGCTATCATATATCGGCTTTATCTTTACACAACATGCAATAAACGCACAGCACAAGAAACGGAACATGTAAATACCGTGATCTTCTGCATCCGACTTCGACTGTAGACTAAGAAGGCTTACACATCCATCAGCATCAGCTTGAGCAAGTAAAGGATGCATAGTATCTCCACTTGGGTTCCATTTTATATCAAAAATACCAGTTGTGGGTGCACGATGAAGCAATTCAAGCCCAACATTAGCATCAGCAGAGAAAAGTGATATGCTCCCGGATCGATGTGGTGGATTTCCCTCTTCTAGAGTATACGTTGCAACAGCCAGAATATGGTGAAAGGGATGATGCGGGCAAAACTCCACAGCATCAGCATTTCCGTCTAAATAACAACTATCGACATCCATCCTGCATTAGCATCAGATACGAAGGTTATACCGAGGTAATGTCCAAATATTCGATGCAAGGCCTTCTATAGGTCATTTCATGCTTCCAGCATTGATCATAGTCATCGTGTTCATAGAATCAAGTGCTTATTCCGGCAGCAAGTAGCACATCACTAGCGAATTGCAAACTCTCTTGTTGGAAAAGTTCGATTAACAAGAAATATGTCAAGAACTCCATTCCTGAAGTCCTTGAGTCAATCGAGGTTACTAATTCTTTAACTAGGGATC